>NW_019524741.1:1299033-1341760 GCF_002814215.2 Seriola lalandi dorsalis | reverse complement strand
GCCCTTACTCCACCGGGAAGCCTGGCAGCAGCAGCTATGTTGTCCCGAACAGCCCTGAGCAGAGGAATTACAGCCCACCGCCTCAGTAAGAATGTCACTTTCTACGTGAACGAAATAGCATCTCCAGCCTCGGGATGTCAGACCAAAGCCTCTCAAGACCTTAAACCTCTCATGCTGATGCTGCCGTGGTTGGGTTCGCGTCCCCAAGCTGTTGCCAAGTACTGCGAAATCTACTTCCGCACCGGCTTCGATGTGCTTGTAGTGGAGAGTGAGGTAAGGACAATATAAATCAGTGACCGACAAAACACGAAGGATGCTATTGTACATGGTCAGTTCTGTCACAACCACAAATAATTGGCATTGACATCATGATGACTGACTCAGCTGAATTATTATGATTTATGCTGAAGTTTTAGCAGCAAATATGTGGTTTCTCCTGCACTTAGTTAGCTATTAGCACTAGCTATGCGTCTATAGCTATAGGGAACTGGTTTTGTAGGTCAACTGTGTTCAAACAAGATAAGAGTTAATTATTAACCCCTTGAACTCTATAGGCAAAATTCACATTACATGCCTTAATATTCACTACAGATATTTTTTTTCTTTTTGCTCAGATCTGATCTTCTTGTTGTGACTGTTCACACTTGTGTGTTTAGGAATGATCCACATCCTACATCACTGTGAACACACCTGACTTGAAAACAACCCACATGCACACATTTACAACAACAAACAAGACATATGCCACTGTCAGGGAGTGGTGCAAAGGGTCATCTCATAGATAAGTTGTTGTGCAGGTTGTATGGCCGTTGAGGGCGAGTCTGGGAAAAGTTCAGAGCTGTAGCTGGAAGAGCAGCTATTGCAGGCAATTCTGTGAGTTGTGTGGTTGCAATGAGGGAGTCAGTACAGTGTGGTGTTATACTGTGGTCATGCAGTGTGGTCAGCATTAAACTGACCTAAAGGTGCAGTGAAGTACCAACATACATAGCAATGCACCATGAAAGGCAGGGAAGAAGAAGAGTGTAAGATGGTAAACATGTATGCAGGTTTCAAGGCTTGAAACATTTTCTGTATACTGTAGTAATCGCAATATAAAAGACACATAAGACAGTGTTTGGCGAATAATCATCATTGTGATTTCATTGTGATTTGTGGCCCTAATGGAAAGTTTTTACACATCCCCAAAGACTCAAGTGATTCCACTTTCTGTTTGTTTCACTCACAAGGTGCAAGAGTTCCTTTGGCCTCGCTGGGGTCTGGATCATGGAAAGAGTTTGCTGGAGTTGCTCCAGAGCGAGCGCTTCGCATCCCGCCCACTTCTTGTCCATGCCTTCTCTATCGGTGGCTACACATTTAGTCAACTGCTGGTGCACGTGTCCCAGGACACACAGAAATATCAGTCGCTCACTAAGAGGATCAAAGGCCAAGTCTTCGATAGCTTGGTGGTGGGCTCTCTGGAGACGATGGCCATAGGTTAGTTCAGTGTTAACATAATTTAATTCATTCATATCATGTCATTAGTATCCATTATTATGCACAATCACTCATAAAGATGATACATGTATGAAAAGGAATGAATGTTGTTTCAGTGCAAATGAATTAAGTGCGGTTTTCTCCTTTCTGTCCAGGTCTAGGGAAGACTGTGTTTCCTCGTTTTGAGACTCTGGTCAAAAAGATAAGCATGCTGTACTTTGGCATGTTCAAACACCAAACGGTGGACTATTTTAACACAAGCATCGATGTGTTTTGGAACACTCCCATCCCTGCTCCTGCACTCTTCTTCTTTTGCGAGAACGATGCGTTAAGCGACGCGCGATCTATGGAGGATCTGATCGATTACTGGCGGAAGTGTGGGATAAACATCACAGCAAAGAAGTGGGAGGATTCAACACATGCAGGTCACCTAAAGAGGCACCCACAAGAGTATCTGACCACCCTCGACTTGTTCCTCTGTTCACTCCAAATCACTCCGTTGAAGGCCAAAATGTAAGATGGTTTCATTACAACCTAATACCATATTAGCTTGACTTTTCTTAAACTTAACTTAAAGTGTTTGTTAGCTTATGGTGTGTTGCTATATAGATTCATTTCCGATATGGTCAGCTATCAGTCCTGTTCATTTTAATTCAAGTTTGATGAAGTGATGGGGAAAAAAAACTATTTATTCCTTGTTAAGCATAAAAAGTGCAACTACAGTTTCAGCTTACTATCATGTCCCATCAAAAACACAATTATTTTTCTTTCTTTTAATCAACTATTCAGTGCAACTCTATTTCAGTGTAAATAAAATACTTTTAAATTAATAATTAAATCACACGTTTTTACCTTACCTTAATGAAACCAAATTTACGACATAGTGTCTTTGTGAAGAAGCAGAACTCAAACAGTATCTGAACTACTTCCCAAACCCTAATTTCCAAAGCAAATGTGTTAAATACTGTTCTTCATTTTCCTGTTCAAAGCTATTCTTAGAGATGAATGCAGTAGAAAGATGTGAGCAGAGATAACCACAAGCACATTTGCATTGTAAGGCAAGGCTATTTGTGTTACAGGTAAACTCAACATGCTTTATGTTAAAGTGCGTACAACAAGTGTCATGACAATATATGAAAAGACTTTTTTAAACTTATGATTCATTGACCTGATTAATAGAGTCTCAAAGAAAAGTGTGTTCCAATACCACAGCAATCACTGGTTATGGACAAAGATATTAGGACACTCAGGACACCTCCTCAACAAAGCATCTGTTTTTTAAACTTGTCTGACATTGTCTGAATTCTGTACCCTTGATTCTGTTTACAAGTTGGTTGTACTCTCATCTCAGGAAGTAAATTGCTGCTTTGAATAAGTTGCATAGTAAAGATGTAGAGTTACATTCCTCACATCGGCACAGTGACGGCGAACACAGGGAAATGAAACCTGTCACTTGTGAAACCTTCCAGTGTCTTCAATGAATGTCACGATGTTCAGAAACCTCTCCACATTACAGTTTCCAGTCAATAATGTATAAAGCCAGAAAGGAGATTTATAGTGCAATACAAAGGTTATTTTGTGAAACAGAATATGAGCCATTGTGCATGCTTTGTTTTTCTACTTTCTCTACGCAATAACCGTTCATAGATATGCAAACAATCTTCAGGGACCACTGATTGTTTTGACTTGTGCCATGAAGAATATCTCTTCTTCCACAAGGAATTCCACCTTGTAGGTGTTTGTTGACCCTGCTGAACAATAACCTTTTGATAACACCCTAACACCCTCCAGTTCACATGGCTCCTTCAGACAGAGGTGTCTCAAGAGGTCTTTTTTTTATACGTTCTTTACCAAACATGTTACATTACACTGATAACCTGTGATATCCATCAGTTATATGGGTGTTTTTCCAAAACTGTCAGACTTTACAAAGGTTTACCTCTCTTCAATTTTAATGAGCCCCGTCAGTGTCTGTTACACTATACCAGATAACCTCCAAAATGTCTTGAAGGTGGTTGTTGAACACTAAAGCTTTGTCTTTCATAACTTGAACTTGAATACAATTCTGATATGTGCAATTATATTCCAAACAAGTTTTTGTCAACATTTTATTGTGCCTTTTGTTTGGTTTGGAAATAAATATGGGAGCAACTTTTTTGAGGTAATTCATTTATAGAAAAGTCAAAAATGTATTTAAATGGAAAGTTATTATCAGTTCTGTGCTAAAGTGGCATTAATGCGTATGCGCTACATTAATTTCCATCTTGAAGGTACTAAGAGACGATGTACACAAAAAAGTAATTCATGGTGACTGTAGTAATGTAGAACAGTCTGTTTCCGATGGGAAAAAATAGACTGAAGAGAAACTGGAATAGCTGTAACACTAGTCTAGTAAGCTACTTAACTTAAGCCCAGCTGTGACAAAGAACGATACAGGACTTCATTCCTACCATGTCACCATTCAACAAGCTTCCTCCGTGTTGGAACGGGAGCCTTACTTCCCTTCCTCATAGGCCAGACTGCTCACCTGGCCCTATGCATTCATTTATTGCATTTTTTTTTATCACATCATTTACATTGTATATTACATCTCTTGTTAATTCTTCCAATCCTCCGTTTTTCTTTCACACCTCTGACCCTCACGGTAGACATCTGTATATACATAGTGTAAATTATTCATATATCACACATAGATTCAATGTACAGTTTATTTAATTTTTTATTCTTTATTTTTCAAGCACAATTCTGCACGTTTGTGTAAAATTTTTAGCTAAAATATATTTAACTCGCATTAAATGTACATTCTATATTGCAACATATTACTAGAAGTGTATTTAGAGATAATGTTAAAGGGTACACAATATTTAAAAGTATCTGAAAATGTGATGTTTTGGACCTGTGATGATGACATTATTTAAAGAAAAGAGTTAAGGGTGTTTCTTTAATCTCTATTCTTAATTATTTTTGTTAAATTGTACTTGTTTGTCGCCCACTGGATTTAATCCATTTCTGTATTTATTTTGTGATTTATGTGAAGAAGCGGCTGTAAATGTCTAATTTACCTGACAAGCTGACACCTCCGGGGCCGCAGGCGGCGCCACTGAACACATTTTTACTGGTAAACGCAAGAAGTGACAACTTCCGGTAACTTTCTAAGATGTCTGCCCACATATGTAAACATGCGATTAAATCCGACTGCTAATGGCGTGCAAGTTAAACTGTGATATGTTTTCATCTCGCTAGCTCGTTTGACATCGAATAGTTTAATATTGACATCTAATACTGGATTGTTAACAAATCAGACAATAGATTGTGAATTATCACCGAGCCACACAGGCTAACATATCGTGCTAACGTTAGCTTGGCAGCGCGGAGCCATGCCAGCTCAGACTATATTCGTTCGTTCTTTACCAGCTGCAGCTTCAAATCAGCGTCTTGAGGAAATATTTTCTGAAATTGGTCCAATAAAGCAGTGCTTCGTGGTCAGAGAGAAAGGTAATGTTGACACTCATTTATTCGGGGACTTTAGGTGCACTATACTTGATCTCCTTGCACTTATTGAATAGATGTAGTAGTTGGTGCTTACACTACGGCTTTAGTGTTGTCCCTCATTTTACCAACTGAAGCCAAGTGGAGATAGATCAGATACACTGACACTTGATCCTGTAACTGTTGAAAACTCTTTACTAAATAGTCACAGCAACATAAGTGACAACATAAATAATTTATTCTCATCTGTAAACCAGGCACAGAAACATGTCGGGGGTTTGGCTATGTCACATATTCCATGGAGGAAGATGCAAAGCGAGCCTTGAAAGAAGTAAAAGAATACGACGGACAGAGGGTTTTCCTGTCAGTAGCGAAGAAAAAAATAAGAGACAAAAAGAAAACAGGTGCGTATGAAGACATGTCCCATAATCAAGCAGTTGTTTGGAAGCGCTCTAGCACTATGTCTACTTGATAACCTTGCTCATGCCTTTCATTCAGGACCTGAAGAGCCAACTGCAGCACCAAAGGAGAAGGAGCAAAAACCTAAGGGCTTCAGGAATAAACAAAAATCAAGACTTATCATAAGGAACCTCAGTTTTAAGGTACAGTGAGCTTCAAAATGAAGAAAGTCAAGAATTGGCATGCACACGTTGATCCATTCCCTGAAATTCATAGTTATTTGCCGAGAACACTGAGGACACTTGTTGATTGACCTGTGGGGTGTTTTGTGTTACAGTGTTCAGAGGATGACCTGAAGGAGGAATTTGCCAAGTTTGGAACAGTTCTTGAGGCCAAAATTCCCCTGAAACCTGGTAAAAATGTTTGAATTCTTACAACCACGCTGAGCAACATTTGAATTGTCGTGTGACTGTGGGGTCATGTCCATCACGTATTTAATCTGTCTGTTTTTTTTGTTGTTGTTTTCTTGTTTGCATAGATGGGAAGATGCGAGGATTCGCATTCGTCATGCTCAAAAATGTGCCTGAGGCAGCAAAAGCGCTTAATGCTATGAACCTGAAGGAGATCAAAGGTTAGTGACTGAGACACTTTAGTTACTGTTGTGAAGAACATGGTTTGTTGTTGTCATCCCACTTTGAGTAACAAACCTTTATCTAGTTTGGATAGTGTGACATATTTAAACATTATTGTGTTACTCACAGGTCGGCAGGTAGCAGTTGACTGGGCTATCCCGAAGGACAAATTCACTGCCACACAGCCACCCCCAATTGCAGGTAATTTTCTGCAAGAGTCGTCATCTATGTCTCTTTTTAATATCTACAACTCATTGAACATGAAAAAGAGAACACTTTTTGTGTCCTCGTAGTCATCAGACGGTATGTCGCTCATCAAAGCAAAGAGGGTAATGATTAACAATATTTTGTTTACCTCCACAGGAAATACGACTACAGTAGAGGCAGCTGGAAAACAGTCAGACTCAGAAAGTGACACTGAAGACGACGCTAAAGGAAAAAAACAAGCGGCACCTGCGAAGAAAAAGTGTGAACCCTGAATATTTATATGGTTCTGTTGATATGCGATGAGGTGTTAAAATCTGGTTAACTTTCCTGGTTAATTTTGTCTTGCACCTTTCTACAGAGTCAGTTCGAAACCAGCTGTGCAGCAGGCGGATGATGATGATGATGACGAAGATGATAGTATGGAACAAGACAGTGAGGATGACGAGGAGGAGGAGGACGACGACGGCGATGATGATGATGATGATGATGATGATGTGTCCCAGGAGGGAGAAGACGATGATGATGAGAGTAGCCTTGATTCAAATGAGGATCAAGATGACAGTCAGGATGAAGATGAGGAGGATGAGGATGACGAAGAAGGGGGATCAGGTATACATTCTCAGTAGATGTTCATGCACGTATTGTAAATACTTTCTTTCATGAAAATGTTGTTTTGACCTGGTGTGTCTGCTGCTTTTTACTCCAGCTCAGAAGAAAGCCTCAAAGAAACTTCTTCCTTCAGATGTGAAAGAGGGAAGAACAATTTTCATCAGGTTGGCAATTCTTCTCCCGACTCAATCTTAATCTTTCGTTTATTTCACTGTACCTTGTTTCTCAACTAAAAAAAAAAAAAAAAAAAATCCTTGTTATGTTATCACTATCTATCTGAATTAGGAATCTGTCCTTTGACACTGAGGAAGAGGGTCTTGAGGAAGTTCTCCTAAAGTACGGAGAGCTTAACTACATAAAGATTGTTCTCCACCCAGACACAGAACACTCAAAGGGTCAGTCATCAGTGAAACAGTCCTCTCTCTCGTGTTTTAGAAAACGGGCTGATTGACTCATTTTGGATTTGTTGTTTCGCCAGGTTGTGCATTTGCTCAGTTTAAGACTAAAGAGGCTGCAGACAAATGCATGGCTGCAGCACAGGACGAGGCGGAGGTAATCTGCGATCTGTAATCTGCATGAATTTTGAATAATAAACCATATATATTCCCTGTATCTGCCTTTTTATAGTATGACATTTGTTTCTGTGTTTTGTGCAATGGGTTGATGCCTTGTTGTTACGCTGTGTTGTTTGATGCAGAATGGTGGCATCCGTGTAGATGGCAGAAAGCTGTTTATTGTGGCAGCAGTGACCAGAGAAGATGCTGCCAAACTGAAGGTCAATAAGGCGAAAGTGGAGACGGGCACCAGGAACCTGTACCTGGCCAGAGAGGGATGTGAGTAAACCCATTTCATACTCCTGTTTTCTCCTCCTTTGTTTTCTCACTCATCTTTACTTTTTACCCTTTCGTCTTACACAGAGTTATTTGGTTGAAGGGCTTTGCTTCATGCAGATTTGATGTAAATTTCATAGCATTCCACATGAAAACTTAGAACCAAGATATCTCCATGTGAGATGCAAGCCATGTCTGACTTGTGAGGTCCCTATTACAGTATTAGAAGTTGTCACACTACATTGCTGAACTGATTCTAGATCAATTCTACTTCTTACACTGTTTGTCATTCTCTTTTGCTTTCAATGCCCAGTGATCCGTGCTGGAACCAAGGCTGCAGAGGGTGTACCTGAAGCAGACATGATCAAAAGAACAAGAGTGAGTTTCTTCAACACGATCTTTAATGCATGATTTTGAGAGATTTGTAAGCATGTCTCTTACCCATGATTCACCTCATGTATTTGGTGTTGTCTGTTTCCTTTAGTTTGAAGAAGTAAAAAGGGCCAAGCTTCGGGACATAAGCGTGTTTGTGTCAAAGACTCGTCTGTGTGTCCATAACCTTCCCAAGTCAGTGGACAATAAAAAACTCAAAGCCCTCTGCCTTCAAGCCATTAAGGGCGGCAAGGGAGTCCGCATCACAGAGGTGAGAAATCATGGTATGCCGGTAGACATTTCATTGAAAATGGCAGTGCTGAATAGATAGTTATTTTACTACAGTTTTGGAAAACACTACTATTTGGTTGGTATAGAATTAAAAAAATTGTGTAGTTGTGCCCAGTAGGGGGTATCGTTGTCACCTGTATAACACCCGTTTCTCCTTTCAGTGTCGGGTGATGTATGACAAGAAGCCACAGAAGGGTCAGTCGATGGGACAGTCATTAGGCTACGGCTTTGTCCAGTTCCAGGAACATGAACATGCTCTCAGCACACTTCGTTACCTCAACAACAACCCTGATATCTTTGGGTCACACAAGGTGCTTTTTTGCATTGGAGTGCTTGAGTGCTGAAATCATTATCAGTGTGTTTAAAATCAGCTTTGTTCTAAATTTATTTATTTGTTTGCTTTTTATTTCCTTTCCTGGTCCAATCTTGTGTCATCCTGCAGAGACCTATTGTTGAGTTCTCCCTGGAGGATTCGAGGAAACTGAAAATAAAGGAATTGCGACAGCAAAAAAACAAGGTGTGTTTCTATGTCATAGTTGCCACTTAGAATTCCTGTTCAAATAATTTTTTTTTTTTTCAATTTCTAAATGGAAATTAATCCTGTGTGGTTGTTTTTGCAGCAGTTTTTCCAAAATCATCCTGTGAAAGGAGGAGCAAATCCTCAGTCCCAGGCGGCTGGAGATGGAGCAGGACCTAGGAAAGGTGGAAGAAAAGCACAGTCCTCATCAGAGCTGACAGGAAACGAGAGAAGTATGAAAATATTATTAGGCAGTCGGACATGAGGTTTTAATTCACACAGGTTCAAATGGGTTCCTGTTCTTTTGGACACACCCCAATCAGTGATGTCACAGCTTATGATAGGTGATGGAGAAGACCTGCTGTGATACATACACGCTATTCCCTGTTCTTCTATTAAGCATGTAAAAAAAAAAACGACGCACTGTCACAGGACAGATACAGTACAGCTCACTAGTGCTGAGGAGAAACCATATTTCCTTTAACTGGCTGTAACACTGGATTAAACTCAAACATAAGCCTTTTACATTTGCTGTTACCATTTACATCCTTCTTATTTTTGATTTTTGATTTTCTCTCTGTCCACTTTTTTCCTGTGTTTATCAGCTCCCCCTCAAAACCAGAAAAAAGACAGAGGCTACTCCGGCTTCCAGACCAACCCTGAGGTCGAGCACATAGACTTGGAGAACGGAAAGAAACGAAAGAAGGTTCTACATCTGCCTTCTCATCGGGGACCTAAGATCAGGTGCAGTTTTATTACCTTTACTAGTCTCATGTCTGCTATACTCTCCCTGTCACTCTGTGTGTTTAAGCAAATAAAAAGTGACAGAAAAATTCATAACACTGACATTTGTAGGATATGTGTGAATCAATTTTCAGTCAATTTATAAAAATTAGACACATTTGCAAAAAAAGCATTAGAGAAATCTCCTTCTCTCTTATGTCAACACAAGTAGTAATTGTGGTACCAGGGTATAGACATGATGTAGCACTCCTGATCACTTTTTATATTTTTTAACTTGAGTGTCTTGGTACCACACTTGTTGCTTGTGTCAACATTGTATCAGTGAATTTTGCTCTCATTTGTTTGGCAATCTGCCTTAACCCAAGTTCACTTGCTTAAAGTATAAGAACCGAGCAGTCTGAATCCTAAAACTTCTTTGAATTTCATTTCTTGTATTATCTGGCTAATAATAACTCAAAATCTGGGTCTGTTTCACTCCAGTTACCACAAATTGTCGAGTAGTCATTCCCAGCTTGTCTAACTGATGTGACCTGTTTTGTGCTGTCGGATACAAAACCACAAGTTTTAGACTGCCATGTAAAACAGTAGAGAAACATTGCCTCTGTAAACCCTGTATGAAAATACTGACTGTGACTCAACAGTGAGCATCAGGATTAAGTTACAGACTGTGAACTGTTGTCTTTTGCAGAATGCGTGATAAAGGAAAGCAGCAAGCTCCACCACCCAAGAAAGCAAAACCTGGATCCAACAGGAGAGAGCACGTAAGACAACAGATGGAGAAGCCCACACAGCCCAGAAACCAGGTTTATACATATTCTGTTGTACTTGCTTATTCGTAATCTGGGGTCATATTCATATTCTGCTGAGGCACTGATTTATTAGAAACAAAAATGATCTGGATTTAAGCATTATAAAATGCTGCAGCAGATTTACTGAAGACTGCTCATTCATGTTTTCTAGTAGTTTAATCCATATAAAATATTTCTGTTTTGGCGCCACCAAGTGATATTGTAGTGGTATTACCACAATACTGTCTAGAAGAAGATTGGCAGAAAAACAGCAGGGATGTTATTTGAGAAAATTACATTAAACAACTAGGAAGTCAGACGCTGGTTGAAAGTAATCAGGTATTTCACCATGTGTTCTTCACATGATCTGTGAAGTGTTAAGTCATGCTTAAATATGGATTCTCTCAGTTTTACACATTATTAGACGTTCACGCAGCCCTATGTCTATAAGACCACAGGGCCAACTTTAAGTTTAAGAGATGAACATGAACAATAAGAACAAGGATAATTTTGAAGTGAGTTTAGAAACAATTTCTCCATCACACTTGTGTTACTGTGGTTTACACCCTGATCTTTCAGTCATACTTGATTAGAACCTTGTTTAGAGTACTGGTGGTGAGGTGTTAGCTAATGGCTATAACACTACAATGCAAGCCAACACAGAAAAGCTGAAACTAAAAAAAGCGCTGAGAAAGTGCTTTATGGGAGAGGAAGGCACGTCGGCTGTTCTGTGCAACAGGAGGAAAGGAGTTTTTACTTTGTAAATGCATTATTGAATGATCTGCCCTTTTCAAAGAGCAATTTCTCACATATCTTTTAAATGTGGCTGATTTTAGTTTTAAAATGCACTGATAATTTCAAGTTGCTGGAACTGAATGAAACAAAACATGTTGGAGTGTAACCATCTTTGATTTGATGTCATGACATTTTGACAGATAACGCTGGTAAAGGCCTGCAAAGTACAGTGTAACTCTTCCCAATTTACTGTGTAATTTCTTTGTACTAACAGTGTTCCAGTACCGTAATACTGATACATACATTAGGTACAAGGGAAGAAGATGTGAAGTCAGGAGTAAAGGGGCTTTTGTACTGACACTGCACACCATCCACTGTCAGTACTGAACAATCGCACTGTAAATTGGGAAGGAATACTCTGTATGTTGCAGGCTATGATCTAAAGCGTTAACCATCACGATCACACATCTTACTTTGAGCACTAATCTCTGCCAGCAGTGCTGTTTAATTCTCAGTTTTGTTTTTAAAACAGTAGCCTGTCAGTTTGGTGACACTTTATCAGAGGTGTCCTGTTACACCTCTTAACCGTCTTTATTTGGTTTGGTTTTTTCCAGAAGGTTAAAGCAGGAAAGAAACATTTCAAGAGAAGGAACGGAGACCCTTTTGACAGCCTGGTGGAGCAGTACAAGAAGAAACTGATGGGTAACAATGACAGGAACACCATTATCAAAAGAAACAAGTGGTTTAATAGTTAATACTGTGCGTGTGTGTACTGTATATTTGTATTTTTGTGGGTGTGAAAGAGAAAATGTGCTGGAATCTTAAGTCTTTAAGGCTCCATATTTAACATCCTGATGTTTTACAATAAGTACAATAGTTTTTTTTCAGATTATACAGTATGTGATACCCATCTACTGTACGGTTACTTCAATTCCATCATCCTATTTCTGCATTTTCGTAATCCATGCTCATGGAAACACGGAGCAAACTATTTTACAATCCATGTTTGTTTATTACCATGAAAACAAGCTGAATTATGTAAGGATAGAGTTTTCCTGTGCATGTCTTTTTAAAAAAATATACAAAAACACTTGAATTAGTGTTTTATTGTTAATCTTTACATTTTTGTATTAAATCCTCATTTGTTTCAGGATTCAAAGATGTGTCAATTCCTGATGATAGTCGCCATTTCATCGACTTTTTTTAATGTTAGTTTCAACAGGAGTTAATCATAAGCCGATAGCTCTGGATAAACACCTCCCACCAGCCTGAATATACAAGTGGAGTAAGAGATGGACAGGCACAAATGGCATTTAATATTAACCTGGTCTGTGTAGGCGTTTTCACTTTCACTCTTTCACTCATTACACAACACTGACAAACTTACTCAGACAAAAAGATCATTTTGTTAAATATTTATTCATAGTTTAAACCCATTAGTTATAAAAAAATACCATCAACTGTAAAAAAAAAAAATATATATACAAAATGTCTAATGCTATAAATAGTTATTTTGGAAGAGCTGATGATATTGCACTGAAAGTTGCCCTTTACCCTTCCTGTTCTGTCCTAGTTCTCATACAAACACATCTGTCACTCTTGGCAAGTTTCCTCCTGGATTTCAGGAATTTCCAGACATGACATCACTGTTCACTGTGATGCTTCCTTACGTTGCTGATTCAGCTTCAGGACTGAATTAATGTTAAATTCTTTTTCCTTTTTTTTTTTTGACACGACATCGGAGTCATAATACAAACTATAAGAAGCTGATTTACCTTCATGTGCAAAGTATGCTGTAGATCAGTTTTTATACAAACATTCCTATGGAAACAACACTTTTGCTGCAGACATACCAATGAAGAGACAATGTTTGCTACAAAATACATATTTTATAGATAAAGTAGATAAATAAATATGTGTATAAATAAGTGCATGTTTAAGAATAAATTTCTTTCAAAACACATTGCAAAAGTTCAACATGGCCAGGGGGAATGCTAAGTCAGACATCACTGATGCAAACTTATCCAGAGAATCAGGCCAACGACTTATAAATATTGGTCCTAATGTCCATTTTTCAGCAAGTCTCAAGATGATCCAGATTTTTCAGCAGCAGATTGAGGAACTCTTTCACTCTCATGAGAGCTTCGATGCTCACCGTGTGGATGAACTCTTTTCGACTCTGTAGTTTTTGCAGCGGCCCCGACACTGGAGGCTTTGGCCGCTGCTCACTGCAGTGCCCCTGCCTCCACTGATTGAGGTAACCCGTCAACGAAGAGATGTCCAACTTGACCTGGGAGACCCCGTTAAAGGTGTCAGAGATCAGGCAGTTGTAACCCTCCAAGATTGTCACTATGGAGGCGGGTCCATCCAGATCGTCAGCAGGCTGACTGAGTGTGAGGCCAGCAGGGACCTGCAGCGAGAGAGACAACACCATTCAGTCCAAAAACACTTCAACCCCTGCAAACATTTCACATTCTCTCAGCACAAACAGAACTACAAATATTACCTGCAAGTCTTTGTCCAGCCTGACAACCAGCTGTTCAGCCATCCATTTCACTTTTGATTTCATCTTCACAACTTCCGTTGGCAGAGGAGCAGCTGTGCACAAACTTAAAGCTTGCAGTAGAGAAAACAGGAGAGCCAGAGTGTAGTCCATAGTCCCAGAGTTGTACAGAATTCAGAACAGCAGTGTATGCCTAGGAGGAGAAATGAATTGGTCATGATCAGAGATTGAGCAGGTCACTCTGCCTTTTTATGTTGTTTGTAGATCTTCATCATTCATTTGCTGTTTCACCATTGTGTCATCTCACTAAGACAGCAGGCATGAGTTCATATCAGCATGTCATCAGTTTATACTTATCAACATGCTTCGTTCCAGTAATTTACTCAATATGTTTGATTATGGCAGCAAATATTTGTGATAGAGACACCTGTGAATTTGGCTTTGTAAATGGTACAAAGATCACTGACTTTAGTTAACGGTGTCTTTCTCAACGCCAAGTTTACCATGCTACGCGCATCTACATCTATGCTACAAGCTCTGTAAAGAACAGACCGAAGGGAAAAAGCTGACTAAAAAAACAACTATGATACACACACAATAACCAACAAGAATTTCTCTCACATTAATTACGGATACATGCAGCGTTTAAAATTCCCAGAGGAGATATTAAAAGTTAAAGTTGAACAAACTGACTACTGGAGAAAGACCATGTGTGATCTGTGAACACAGATGGTGAAACAAAGAAGGAAGAGCTGAAGCCTGAGAAAAGGAGGTGGTGAATGAGATGGAGAGGAGAGTTGGCCTTACCTCGGCTGGTGTCCGTGTTGTATGCCACTGTTAGGCTCCATCAGGATATCTTATAGTGGAGGGCTGTTGACTCATCTCTTACTCACCTCTCTTCGACCCCCCAATTCCCCCCCCCCACCCTCCTCCTCACTTACCTCTCCCCATCTCATACCCCTGAATCCCCTGGTGGCACTGCAGGGGACGGGAGGGCAAATATGCTAAACATTTTTTTAGTAACTATCCTGTGACATATTTGAGTCACATAGCAAAAAATGTACTGTATTTTATCAAGATTAGAAGTGTTTGTGGATGCAGCTATTTTTTCCCTTTAGAAATAGCTGGAAAAATACTTAAACATGTGGCTCAGTCTCTCAGTACCCACTAAACAACTTCATTGGAGCTGTAGGAGGTTGAGGGGTTTTGGTCAAAAGTATTTGAACAGTAGTATTTGAAAATTAAGGAAAACACTACATGTAGACATAGTAAATCCAGAATTACACAATATCTCCATATATCTGTGCAAAACCCAAAATACTGATGTACTACACAACAATCTTTTTAATCTAATTATGTGACTGCAGCTTGACTGGCCAAACAGTCACCATGCCTTATATGTCCTATCCTGTTCTGACACATACTTATCTTCACTGCTTTTTCTAAACATTGCATAATGCCACCAGGGTCCAACAGTTAATGCCTGTATTTATTTAGCATGTGCCACAACAGAGTGTGTCCAGGCACACGTGGCGTGTGCCGTAGCAGGATATAAAGACAATAAAAAAATAAAAAAACACTAAAAAGAAAAAGGGAAAAAAAAGAAAAGATAAGGCAATACAGCAGTGATATGAAAGAGATATAGAGATTGTTTGAGAATAATTGATTGTCGTTTGTCTAAATACAAGGAGCCCAGTATAACAAAGATCCTCACTGATATCATGTTTATTCATGGAATACAGAGCTGCAACTTTATAATTGTATTTCATTTCATTTCAATCAGTTTCCTGTATACACAGATTGATAGCAAATATCTTCTTTTTTTTTTTAGATATGTACGTGTATGATCTTGTTGTTGGTGACTACCAGCCACATGTACAATATCTGAGTCACAACATAATTCACATATACTGTGACATTTGAAAAGTGTTTGCAATAATAAGAACAAAAATCAGCCAAATTTTCATGCAGTTTAGAATCTCAGACACAGACAGAATGGACTTCCCATATGCAAATGTAATATATATATAATAAAAACAGATCAAATATAAATTAAAATATGTCTGGCCCATGCAAATATGTATGTTTGTGTACGTATGCTTATATTGTACATATTGCCTAACTATATATCCATCCCAAAGCCTGTCAGTATATGTTGATATTATATACAGAAGGGTCCAAAACTCTCAGAACACTTTCCCAGAATGGAAAGACAGACATGTTAAAAATTTATGAGAAATTATTAAAAAAAAACATACATAAACATGTAGAATTTTTATATGTATGTTGTTTTAATAAACTTGCACATATAAATTAAATATATATCGTTAGTATATATGCTTGCAACATGTTGTTAAAATTCATCATGGAAATTTTAAATATATAAATTTTATGATGGTATGATGATATGTTATAAACTTATACCTTCTTATATCCAGAGGATGTATATATGTATATGTATATGTATATATATGTGACAATGATATGTATGACATTAATGGCAGCATCACTCTTGACACATACAGTATGCCATATATTACATTTCCGTGTGGGTTCAGTTGATGTTTGTCTGAACACTTACACATTTAACCCTAGGAAATCATTATGGATGAGTCTGACAGCTTCGGAGTGACACGTCCTGAAGGTTGTTATTAATTAAATTTTGTTTCATTTCTACGTTAGTACACATCACTTTTCCTCTGAACTGAGGAGTATGAGAAAAACATTCTTTCAATAAATGATAACACTGTCATGTTAAAACGATAGATGCCAGATGTTTCTAATGAAGGCCACCTGTCTTTTTAGATAGACATATGAGGATGCATTTCTCGCCCATTTAAGTTTCATTTTGCTCTAACTCACTGCTCTTTTTGGAAAACCGTTTTGACATCCATGTATTTTTCAAGCAGAGCGGCTATTTTTGGAAGCATATTTCTGTTGTTGCTCCGTGGAGAAGGAGGGGAGTGGATATGCAGAGCAAGTTTAAGTTTCTCTGAAGCAAAAAGAGGTCAACGAGGCCAAGCATGTGTGTATGTTGGACGGGAGGCCTGCAGCGAACAAAACAGGACCACAAAGGCAATTTCAGCTTCCTCTCAAGGTAATTTACAGTAAATCCTAGATACTGTTAATAACCTCATGCACATGCTCCAATGTGCTGTCAGCGCACATGCACGCAGATACAGAGGTCTCGTAAAATGATTAACACATGGTCATGGCCACGCTTTGGGCAGAATAAACAGACGTGATAGGATCTGAAAACTGTTGGGAAAAAGACACAGCAAAAGACATATTTCTGGGAAGAAAAGCAAATGGGGGACAGCGTCCCACTTGTATTTTCAACGGGAATAGTGCATTATTCATGAAAGAAAAACATGAGGGAATGAAGTGACTGATGAAGTTGGATGGACAGTTTCCAAATATTGTTAAAAGTTGTTGTGCTGGGGCTTCAGGGAGCTCTCTTGCCAGCACCAGACCTGACATCTGGGATGTATAAAAGCTTCCTGTCGCTAAAACTATTTTTAAATCAGAATTTTGTCTGCCAGTATGTGGCGTCGCAGTATACAGGAAACATTTTAAGATAATGTAGTGGTCAGTCAGATGAGGTTTTGACTATCACTTAATGCTGCCACACAGGGGAATACAGTTCCAATGTATCTCCTTTGCAAATAAACAGCGTCATGCTTTATTTTTACGTTTGAGATGGATCTGTGTGGTATCTGTGGTGTTATCAATTTGACTACAAGAGTCAATCTAAATGTTCATGCTTCTTCTAGGTGCAGGAACAAAAAAAAAAACTAATGAAAAGGGTGAGTCAGAGTGATTTCCTCTTAGCCAGACAGAGTTGTTAGTTTATGAACGTGTTAATTTAGCCCAGAGTTCTCAGCATGCACAAACTAACTCCAAACAGCAGAGACACACTTTTGTGGCTTTATTACAAACTGCTACTGAAACAAACTATGGCTACAGAGTTTTATGTTTGGATTCCCCTTTGATCATGGAGAATCGATCAGATTGCATCCCTGCAGGACAAGAAGTCACCTCCTGGAGTGTGACAGAAGGACACTGCAAGGCTTCATCAATAATTCATGAAGATTTTGTGTCACATGACTTATGGGAGCATATGAGTCACATTGTCATAAGAAGTGTGTGTCCCTCTTGAATCAAACTATACACACTTGCGCGCACTGTAATACTGCATGTATAGTATTAGATTAGATTAGATTAACTTTATTTATCCCACAACTGGGAAATTCATTTACCAAAGCAGAAAAAAAAACATCTATAGAATAAACATCTATGGAAATATACAACAAAAATATACCAAATATACACTAATAAATACAATATACACAATACACACGATATGTACATGAAAAAGTGCAAGTTTGCACATGGTCAGGAAGAGAACCTCTAATATTAGGAGGACGGATGTGATTACTTCAGCAGTGAATGACGTAGAATAATATGCTGACCTATAGGTTAACAACGTGTTGCCGACCTGTTCCCCTAGCAGCACGGGTTGAGCCATGTTAATAGGTCTCGTAGCATCAGATTACTTGTCCAGATGTAGCATGGAAACCAGGAATTCCACTCAGCAGGAATTGCCTGGATGAGTCACAGGAATGACGAGAATTCACATTCAGTGATCCTGGACGTGCTGCCCTGCAGGATGGAGTGTTGTTTTCACCCCCAGACACTTGAATGACGTTAATGCCGTAAAACTGGTCTGAAAAGACCTGAATCAGCATTTCATGAGCCAGATCTCTGCAAATGTCCAGTCAGGGCATCTTAAACAAAATATGTTAAGCAAAGCTGGGCTGTGTGTACAGAGCAAAAGTAGCCGATTACAAAGGATTAAGTGAAAGGCTTTAAACACCTCAGGGAATTCATGCAGACTATAACTTGTAAAAGAAAAGTTGGCTGCTGATGCTCTTTCTTATATTTCTGTGAATGTTGAATAATACATCTGGCACGTGTTTACTGTAATCCCCGTTCCAGCCAGTCACATGACTCCAGTGTAAAAGTTTTTAATTGGATTTACCAAAACTGACTTATAATAATCAGGTTTACTATAAGGAGTTGATTTATCTTTACACAATTAATACAGAAAACTCTCTGCACCATACCGAGAAAAGACCACCACTGAAGATAAATTGACTTCATGTGATAGTTTACATGAACTTATTTTAAAGGAAAACTCTAAATTTTGTATTATTTTGTCGACTCCTTTTGTGCTACGGGATGTTTGATGTGTGCACGTTGCTATAAATTCGTTCCCAAATACTCCTTCATATAGAGAATGCGTATCTAATGAGTATCTTGAAACATGACATTTTAAGAAATTTTAAGAATGAAAGTAAAGGTCTGAAAATAAACCATCACGTAGACACAATGCGTATTCATTTGAACACCATGTCTAGAACTGTGTAAATTTATTTTACTTCAAAACAACCAGAAAGTCTTTTCTTTGCCAGGGATGTGTCTATGTACACGGTTACAGAAGATGTCGATGGGATAAGTGTGTAGTTATTAGTTTGTGTGCACCATGTTCCGTCCACCCAGCTATTTTCAAAGGGATTTATTTAATATTTAAAATGTATTATCTGATATTTGTAAATGTGTAATGAGATTCCTGAAAGAATATATGTGTATGGCCCTATAGACAGAGGCGGACAAAGTACACATCACTTGAGTGAAAGTAGAGATACTCCTGGTCAAATATTACTCCAATACAAGTAAAAATGCTTTTAAATAATTAAGATACTAAAATACTTAAGTATTCAAAAATTTTTTTTTTATGTCAACTCGTTGTATTGTTCCACAGAGGAACAATACAATAATGCATTTACAGAGGCTAATGACTCTGAAACAACCTACTGAGTGAAATGACTTACTTGTAGAACCTGTAGCATTAAAGCTTGCTGAATAATAATTAGTAATAATTAAATAATATATCAAAGCCTATAGAAATTACCATAAAAACACAATTGAATCAACTAAAGTACAGCTATTTCTTATTTCTTTTTTTTCTTTAAGGCAGTGATGAAGTTTGGTCATGGTAAACACAGCAAACATTTAAAAGGAAAGGAACCTTTCTTCATTTCATAACATTTCAAACATGGACTTCAGATAAGGTCATGGTGTTCTGGTGAAGAATCCACTGACTCATCTTTATCTAACGTAGCCATCCTTACAGTTCATATGGAGCGGTTCAAAAATGCAGCATGTTTTTCTCCTGTGAGGAAGACCAATCACATTTTCAAAATAAAATAAAATTCTTTCTGCTGACTAATGAGCTTTCAAGTGTAGTGGAGTAAAAGTAATACGATTCTAAAAAGAAATAATACTCAAGTAAAGTACAGAAAATAACATCCATAGCCAATTAAACATTTTCATAAAGAGAAAAGGTGTGAAATGATGTCAAGTGGCTTGGCAGGAAATATGTAGGTGTATAACTTCCTGGATATTTTGAGATTTGTTTACAATTCCATCCAGAGAGAGGGAGACTGCACGATACAGTATGTACTGCAGTAGATACCAACTCCTCTATATGTAGTCAGAGTGCACCATATCTCAAGACTCATTTTATGTCACACCACTGGTTTTATAGTGTCTCATAAAAAATTAAACAAGGAAGGAGTATGTTGTGATTTTAATGAGACAGATGTTAATTTCAGCGGAAATATGATTAGTTTATGAAGTACTTCATGTGAAAATAATGAGCTAAACTCACCAGACCATGTAGTACATTTGTATTTAAATTTAGAGTAATAAGATCAGAAGGTCCACTATTGTGCAAGTTAAATGTAGAGTGTAAGGATGACCTTTAAGACCAGATCATACAGACGAACAGTACATCAGTAATAAAATTAATTCAAAATTTTAATCTATGTAAAAGTCATGAAAGGGAAGTTGGGAGAAACTAAAAATGCAATAAGAGTCCATTATAGGATAGGTTTACATTTTTTTTCAAGACCATCACAAGAACGTTGAAAGTGTTACTGGTCGCTGGGCTGTATTTTGTCTCCCATTGCTTACACTGAAGTTGCTTTAAGCTCAGATCTCTTTGTGGCCAGTACAAATGGGAGAAACAATTACAGCGACCAATAAACCTTTCACTGTACATATGTCAGTATTGTCTTAAGATAGACTTGATAACATGTGAACCTATCCTTTAACATTTATGGGAAGATAATCAGGGATCAAGGTTTCACGTTCTGGCAAACTAGTCCTGCTTTGTCTTCTTATATCAACGCTGTCATAAAGCAAAAATCTTCTCTTATGTACATGAAATATATTGAAAGTATTGTCAGTTGGTAATCGAATTCAGGTATTGGTCCGTTGTTTGAATCAGCACCTGAAATTACAGACATGCAGGTCACATCTCTCAGCAACTAAATTATGTCACAAAAGCCACAGGATTTTTCAGTGGCCTTCTAACAAATAGCTTTTGTCTACTATTGGAAAAAGAAAATGGAAAAAAACAAAAAGCAGTTTTTTTGTTCCAGTTCCATTGGGATGTGGGTGCAGCCTCCTGGTTGAGAGAATTAAAAAAAAAAACAAGCAAAATCCAGTCATATGTCTGCCAGTTCTACACATGAACATCCATGTCGCATAAGTGCTCAGGCATTTATCACCAGGGCATCGCTCATCTTCAGGTAAGTACAGATGACATGGTCACCCCACAGCAGGTTTAAGAGAGCATTTCCTCACGTTATCTGAATTACTCAAGACCGAGCAGGACGTCAAAGCTGACTCAGGGGAAAATCCTCCTTTAGAAAATAGGTTCTTCGCATGTAAGTGAAGTTTTTGAAGTGGCAGCTGCCGAGCCTCAACTGGAATAGTGAAAGCACTTTGTGTGAATAATAAACCACAACACATGATGAGAGCAACCACAAAACACGTTTTCACTAACTGCAGGTGTTGAGAAGATCAACAGAGCTAAAAAAAAGGACTTGAAAAATAAAAGTATAACAAGAAGTCATTTAGGATTTATGATTTATGATTTTGTCACTGAAAAATTGAAGGACTTAGCCAGTGTTCTTGGATATAATTTTGCTGATGCTCTTGACAGCTCGGTTTTAAAGGTACATATGTTCATCTTCCTTTATGTTATCCCAGCATGTTTTAAGACATAATATACAAAAGTACTTGAAAGACAAAGTGTGTCTTCAAAAAGTACTACTTCCTTGCTAAATAACTTGTTAATTAAATAACTTGTTAAATATAAATTACACCTACTCCTTCATCTTCATTACAAATTTCAGAATGTAAAAGTGAAAGTTTAATTGCTGGAGCACAAGTTATTCTCAACCAGAAAACAGAGAGCTGGATTTCTCGCTACAAGCTTAGTGGAATATTTCTGAAGTCAGTGGATGAAGAATTGTTTAATCATGTGTTTGTGTGTGTTTTACTGGAAGCAAAATTGCATCATCGCTATGCAAACGTGGTAAAACTTTTGAATTGCACCTGTTTTATAGTTGTGTTTTATCCTGATTTGCACGATACCACAGAAACTCAGGAAATGAGTAATAATGACAAATTTCTGCAGAAGTTGTTTATTTAATTGGGACTTGTTCACAGGAGCACGTTCAATTACAACCATGAATAGGTACAGTCAATTACTATTTTATAACACTATATATGCTGCACACAAAGACACCTTCATCAAACTCCTTGTCATCATCATAACTGTGTCCATGAATTTAAGTGTAATTTCCTTAGTCAAAAAAAAAAAAAAAAATTTGAGCAATGCTGCCACCTTCTGGAAAAATTAAGTGACACTTCACATGCATTCAGAACAGGAGTAATGGGTCTCAGTGCTGCTCCTCAGGAAAGAGAAAGCTGCTAGTTTTCAGTCAAACCAACTAAGCCAGAGAATGATTTACATCTTGTTTTTTAAACCACTTACTTAACACACGCAGGAAAGGCAGCAAGGTAAATGACGAACAGGTTTGACATGTTCTATATTATGTGTCGCATCATTATACGTTTATTGCCAAAATTCCTATTTCAACCACACACTCACTTTTTGTGTTGGATAGGTCACACTATTTCAAAGTTATATACATTTAAACTTAATTGATGGGCAAATTGAGAAAACAACATTTTCAGAACATATTAGTTGAGCTCAAAAATTTGAATTTGAATTTGAATTTCGAATTGGATGCACATCTTCATTGATGTAAGGGTCCATTGCAGATGCTTTTTGGGGTAAGGGCTTCCTGGATAGTCATTTGACAGCAAGCCCAGACCGCAAAAAGACCTGAAAAGAACAAGACTACTCAGCTGAAATCACGGCCACCATCGCACTCAGTTGATGTGAACCACGGCATCTGAAACACACAGTTAGGGATCCATGAGACTGAATGTAAATTAGGAACAAAATGGGTCATATATAATAATAATAGTTTTATTTATTCTTCCCCTTCTATTGAAAAGGCCTCAGATAGGATATAAACCCTGCACCCAAACATCGAGAAGAACAGTGATGGAGTTGATCTCAATTCCTTATACTTGAAAGTGTATGTGCCATTTCTTACTCATTTTACTACATACAACTAAAAAGAAAAGGAAAAAAGGGAATATGAAAGCATGCAGTGGTATTTAGGTATTTCTTTTACACTCCACTTGGATACAAATCACTGTTTTTCTAACTCAGAGGTTCTTGTCATCAGGTCAGCACCAGGCTGTCTTTTCTGACGTCATCGAAATGTTTGTGCAATTGCTGTTCATTATGCCGTTTTTCCCTCTTAGACATAATTGCTTTTGTTTAAAAAAAACTTTTTAACGCTACAACAGAAGGACTGAGCAGATTATTACTTTACAATTACATGCATAAATGTAATTGTCTCTGATTTCAGCATGATTTTGTTATGGGCTGATTCTGACTTCAAAGTAGTCAGTTCAATGTATAATCATAGACTGATGGTAACATGCACTGAATCAGTCACTGATCATTGTATGCTCACCCTGTCAGAACTGATCATCACTGATTGACCATAAATACGGGGGAAAAAAAGAATCAAAAATGAATCAAAAGACCATGTGGGGAAATGTCCTGTACACCTAATCCTATACACAACCACAAGCCATAACTTAAGCAAGAAATTATAGCTATTTCTAGTTTCTACACCCTTCCCTAAATTCCTTGTTTTGTGATTTACCCTCATGACACCTTACACTTCAGAAAGCCAGTTACTGGCCATGGGGTGTAACGTCAATTGGCACAATATAAAGCAAAAACGCACTGGAGATTGACATATTTTGCTTTTATACAAGCAAAGATAATTCAATGAAACTGGAGCTCTTGTGAATGACACTGAAATGTCCAAGAGCATGCTGGAGCCCTTCATGACTAATTCTAATATAAGGTAAGAATGAATACTGCTTGTGAATCAGAAATGGACATTAAAAAAAAAAAAGTCAGAAAGATGAGAATATGAGTATATTGTGTGTGAAGCTATAGTTAGGAACGAGGCCAGCGAGGGGAAAATCTGGATTTCAGGTGATAGAAGGTTAAATGTGGACACACACCTGCTTGTAGAACACAATTTGGCGTTAAAGGTGGCATGCTGCACGGACACAAATATTAAGAGGTATTATTTATCTAACTGAACATCATACAAATCAGCAGCATCTTTATATTCTTTATAACACACCTATCACCCAGATAGTAGGCAGTTGACGTCATTTCACACAGGTGCCATGTAGCAAAAACTTGGTGGCTGCAGGAAAAGGTAAAATATATCATGTGTGGAGCCTATAATTTAAAAGAAGGTTAGATATCTGTTCTGGGGTGGGGGGTTGGTGGTGCTCTTATAACAATGAAAGACAGAGTTGTCTCGGCCTGGTTTATGAAGTGCTACAGCCAAACAATGATGCTGCGGCCAGTGCGGACAGCAGAGAGTAGACCACACTGGATGAGCTTCATGTGAGCTGTCCATGGTTCTGAAACCAGCCTTGCCGGTAAACGCCCTAAACCCACCCCACCCCCTACTCCCACCCCAACCACCACCACCACCCCCACCTCCTCTCACGACACTGTGCATGTGTGTGTGTGTGTGTGTGTGTGTGTGTGTGTGTGTGTGTGTGTGTGTGTGTGTGTGCGTCTGTCTGTAATGAATGTGTCCGACAATGTGTGTAGTGGCCTATGTGTGTTTAAGCGAGAACAGCATCTCATCTTCTTGTTATATGCAACATGCGTCTCTCTTGGGGTTTTTCTTGTAGCAAGGGGTTGCACTGTCAATTCATCCTGCCTATACCCACGTCACCTGGCACTAGCCTACTTACTACCCACTGAAAAATAACCCTCCTCTAATCATGGATGCGCTTGCAATCAGTGGGAGACAAACACACGAATATGACACCACGAACACTTGACAAACACTTTGAGCTTCCACCGTAAAGAGGTGATCCACAGGCGAATTTAAAGTTTTGGAAAAGACAGAAATCTCCACGCATCACCGCCGTTTGGCTGTGCGCGTCGGCAGGTGGCCGCGCTGCGAGCAACCATGACGCGCACAATCTCCAGCTACAATAACTGATATTCCTCTGACTACCGTTCAAATCCCGATCAATAATTGAAAGACAAGAATCTGGCACACGAATGCAGTCATGTAAAACACAAGAATTAAATGGTCAGTAGCTGCATTATTTCATGAGATGGTGAGATGAGGGAGAAGGTGCTCGTTACCTCTGTGCGTCTAGATGCGAATAGGTCGGGATTGTGTGAAGCCCTTGGGAGAGAAAAGAAAGAGACAGAAAATGCAAATAAAACAAGAGTATAATCACATGTAGCTAATGGCAGAGAGATAGACAGCACAAAGCATTACGCAGGGAAAACAACACACTACGTACACACAAAGATCACACGAAGAACAAACAGCCGAGGCTGTGCACATCAAATCAAATCAAAAACACGCAAATGTTCTCGAAAATGTTATTCCACAAAGCTACAGTCACTGGCAGGTATTATCCCACAGATGCTCTGTGGATGAGGAGGAAAAAAAAGCATCCATATATACACACCTCCCTTACTATCGCTGATGCTCGAAGGGTTGGGGCGACGTGATGCCACTGTGATAATTTTCACTTCTGCATTTTGATTCACCTCTGTTTTCGATGCATTTTTGAGGAAATATACTTCCATTTTGTACTCGTTTCCATCCTTTCTGTAGGAAATACTGCAAAAGCCCCAAATGGAAGCCACTCAATTCCTCCAGTCTGCGATTGACCCGCATTGACGTCATTGCGTCATTAGGTCTCCCCTGGAAACACGGGGCTCCCAAAAATAGCAACACATTAATTCAGCCTGCGCTGGGGTTGGCTTGGCGGGGGTGACTATTTGTATCAATCCATAACCCCTCCTCTGATTCTAAGCAATACTACAGCCTTCTCTCTCTCTCTCTCTTTCTCTCTCTCTCTCTACCTCACTCTGTGTGTCTCTCTCTCTCTCTCTCTCTCTCTCAAGGACGAGCTGATCACGACTCACGGCTATTTTTGGAAAGAGAGAGAGAGAGAGAGAGAGAGAGAGAGAGAGAGAGAGAGAGAGAGAGAGAGAGACAGAGAGAGGGAGAAAGAGAGAGAGACAGAGAGAGAGGGAGAAAGAGAGAGAGGTGGGTGTGATGAGAGACGCCTGCACCTCTGCTCTCCTCTCTGCTGGCTGGCTGAGAAACAGAAACAGCACCACGGGGATAAAAATAGCTAAAGAGCGGTCATCCAGCCCAGCCAGCAGTGGGGTGTGGGAGGAGAGGCAAGACCCTAAACCTAGTTAACGGCCATCAAAGAGGCTACCATCGGCCACAGCGTGCCAGCCTATCCCTGTGAGGTGGAGAGTCTTCATTCATTCATTCATTCATTCATTCATCCATTCATTCAGTCATTCATTCATTCATTGTAATCAAGAAAGAACAACTAACTAGAATGATGTGGAACATCAGAGAGGTTGGAAGTTTCCCTGTGAGGCCTTGTTAGTCTGCACCACAGAGTTGAAATATGCCAGCTGGCCACTGAAACTGCATCATCTTGTTTGTCCCTTCACGCCCCAGATTATTCATTCATAGAGCAGAGGTGATGTATGACACAAAACCACTCACATGTGCTGTAACCAGGAGAAGTGTGTGTGTGTGTGTGTGTGTGTGTGTGTGTGTGTGTGTGTGTGTGTGTGTGAGAGAGTCTATTTATCATTTTGCTCCAGACAGATGTTATAACTATGTGTTTTCTGATTGTTTTCAGGATCATGTGTTATACCATTGATTTACATGCACTACTGAATTTATTTTACTCCTTACTTCAATTCATAAAACATCAATATGGTAATAATAATAATAATAATGATAATAATAATAAGTCTTGACGGTGCAGTATCTGGCTTAAATAAAATAGCAGTATTTACAATGACCATATTTAATCTAACAGCCATTACTGTGGGCTACACATTGTTGATAGTGAGCTCTGCGCCCACAAGTGTTAATCTTAAACTGCTGATGCCATCTACTGGCAATTCAAGAGACCTGCATATAACAGAAAACTGGGTTGCATCATCTTTGAAGCAGCCCAGGTAGAAGCGTCTCTGTCTCCCTCCAACCTGGTGGTGCAATTTGGTATTACGCTGGATGTTGGTATGAGAGCATTTGGAAATGGTGGGGGTGGAAACACGATCTGCTTCTTTTCTCACTGCCCCACTTAAAAAACAGATTAACGGACACCATGACCTTTTTTTTCTCCCAGTTTACATGTATCATCCTCTGCTGCAGACAGATGAATGCTTGATTTCTTCTGACAAGCAAAGAGCTGCAGACAATGAGAGCAGAGGAGAACTGAACCAGTAGCCGCTGAGTGGCATTCAAGAAGCTGTGCAGTGGGCTCCGTAAACAGCAGGTGGCAGGAGGGAGCGCTATCTGGAGGCAAACCTGTTGCAGCAGTTCCATAAAGTGTAGTGCAGCTTATGTAAGCGTTTTTTTTTGGGGGGGGGGGTTTGTTTTTCTGATGGGCTGCCAAAACCGTAGCCCTTCAAGTTGTAAATAACATTTTGTGAATATGCAGGCTCACTGTAGCACTGATACTTTACAGCTTTACACATGCTCATATCTCTGTAATGAGCAGCCAGAGATCTACAGGGCAACACAAAAAGTGTTGTTTGTCTGTTTCCTGTGTGGCAGAGAAAAATGCTAATTGTGTGTAGTGAATGAGGGAGGAAGGGTTTTCCTTAAACACATACTGTTCTCATGCGCACATTTGTATGTACAATTGAGAGCCCACATTATTTAGTCCCAAAGTCTGCTCTAAATTTTCCAGCTCATCTCTCACTAATGTTTGTCTCTTATTATCTTAGCTCTGGGGACTCATCATGAGATCCACAGTAGGAGAAACAGTAGACAATTTGTATATTACAACACTGAAACCAAAATTGCCTGTCTTAGTGATGAATTTCAGAGGCTTTCAGCGTGTTTTTAATTGCACCATTTTGCACCCATATGGTTCAAATATAACACAGTAGGGTACCTTGGGAGACATCAGTGAAATCGCCTTGGGAGAAAATAACAGTAGCAATATCTATCCCCAGCCACAGAAATTAAAAGCAGACACTGGCATCCATTACAGCTCCTGACGGTAAGCAGTTTAGCTCAGCCTGCTGTAAATCACTGCCACTGGAGACGCGTGCTCTGCTCTGGCTTTATGTGTGGTTTTATCTCCACATGTTCCTGATTTATCAGCTGTTGCTTTTTGGCATCGAACAATAGTACCACAGCTTCACCTGGTGGAGCGCCTCTGCACGAAAAAATGTATTGATTTATTCACCAGAGCAAGTTATTCTTTGCATACAGTAGGAGGTTTCAGATGTTTGTCCTGCGTCGAAAGGGTGTGTCTCTCTTTAACAGCTTTATAAAGGCACTGCAGGGAGACATAGACTAGTTCATTTTCAATTAGCCAGAGACTCGCATTAACCGAAGATATTAAAGAGGAGAGTAATGCTGTTGTACAAGCCAATAGTCTGTGAAGGCTGGAATCTGCTGAGTGTGCGCTATGTACACGCAACACACAGATGCTAACACACACAAGTAAATTCAACAGACAGCCCCATAGAGACTGAGGAAGTTGGGATGGTGGATAGAGTAACAGCAGTTACCCTATCCAAGGTACTGCAGAAGCAACAACAGGAAGTTGACCATTTAAAGTGGCAACCTTATTGAAATGTAAAAATGTACTTGGTGCCTGTTTGATCCGAGATCCATTGATATGATGCCATCACTCACATTTCTGGCATGAACTACTATCAGCGTCAATAAGAGGATTAAATCATTTAAAGCACATTTGGCTGCACATAGCTAGTAAGCACTCTATAATTAATGCATCTTTAATGTATAATTCATGCATCTTAAATTATCTATACAATTCTTGGTAGCTCCCTGGAGTATCCCGTTTCATGTATCATACTTGTGCATGTGTAACTACAGTAGTTTTTCCGATGCTCTACCAGATGAGAATGCCACTGAACTTTATAAAGAATTCAATGTCCCTGTGGTCACGAAAGATAGGGAAACCGAGACACCCTCTGAGATTCTCAAACTAGCATCCCCTGAATGTCAAAAGAAGGACTGGGCTACTGGAATTACATGTGCATGTGTTTCATTTTAGCTAGCGGCATGGCTCTATGGCTTTTCTGTCGGACGATCTGTCGCTGGTCTAGACTGAAATATCTCTACAATTATTTGAGGGATTGGCATGAAATTTTGTGCTGATATACATTTTGCCCAGAGGATGAATCTTAATGATTTTGGTAATCCCGTCTTTTCCTGTAACGCCTAACCCCCTAGGTCTAAGTTTTAACTCATCCAGTCAAAAATCTCAACATCTACAGGAATGGCACCACATTTGGTACAGACATTCATAGTTCCTAGAGGATGAAGCCTAATGAGTTTGGCGATCTCCTGACTTTTTCTCTAGTGCCACCATGAAGTTTTGTGTGAAATGTCTCAACATCTATTAGATGAATTGCCATGAAATTTAGTACACAGATTCACGTCCTCATAAAGACGATTTATAATAACTTTGGTAATCCCCTCAAATTTTTTATCTAGCACAGTTGTCAGGTCTAGATTTCTAATTGTGCAATACTTTACTAAATACCTGCAGAATGAATGACGTATGTCATTAAGTACTAATTAGCCAGTGTTAGCATGCTAACATGCACTAAAATGGTTACCATGGCAATGTTGCTATGATACCTTCTTAACATCAGCATGTTAGCATTGCCATTGTGAGAATGTTATCATGTTGACATTGGCAGTTACTGGCATTGTGCCTAAGTAAAACCTCACAGCACTGCATGGCTGTAGACTTAGAGTGTAACCTTAGAATTTGTGTGTATATTTTACTCTTTTATGCAACAATGCCATAACTGTGAAGTAGCAGTGTAGTAGGTCAGTTCAGGAGAATCCATATCAGAGCCAAGTTCCATTAATTACCTTGAGAGACGAGTCTAAATGGGTTGATTGTTCAGGGAGTGAATTAGCAGAAAAGCTATTGACTGGTGCAGAATGTGGACATCTAGGATAATTCCAGTAATTACTACACACGAGCTACAGGATGGTGAAAAACAGGGAAAGCTACAGTCAGTGTTTGTCTCCATCATCTGAGTTTTAACTGAATCACCTGCATTGCTCACCTGCTGAGTAGGACAGGAAAACGGGACCCACTGAGGAAATGTAATGCACTTCTCAGCAGTATTGCAGCAATATCATATATCATCACTTGTTTAGCATTCAGTGTCCCACTGTTCGGCAAATATTGATAAAGTTGCATCATTCAGAGTAAAAAGAATGAAGCTCTTTGTCAAGCAGTGGATGGAATGATTTCATATTCTGCCTTGTAGTGTGATGGATGATGAAATGCTGGCCTAAAAACCAAAAGTGAACAAACAAAACAAAACAGCAAACTCGGCTGGAATACCCAAAGGACAGTCACTAGAGAAGGAAAAAGGAGATTGATATTCCATCAACAGTGTTTGTTTGTTTTGCTGTAAATCTATTGAGAATATGCCCACACATATTAATAGAAGGAAAACTCTATATGAGCTATTTTTTCTTGAAGATATCTGTCAGCAGTATTGCAATTTAAAACAGAACCATTAAACTTGCTGGAGTTCTGTAGTCCCTCCCAGACAGTGACATTCATTTCGAGCAGATGCAACATAAGTGCAAATTTACACGGTAATGGCTTGAAACATTCGGATTCCCACCTAATGAGTCAAGATAAACAAATTTCTCAAAGGGACTGAAAAGCGACTGAGGATTACTTCAGGGTCTGAGAATACAGGACATGTCAGAACTGGTAGGTGTGGATGATTACATGATAGCATGTGATGTAAAGTTGTCAGGATGTGTAGTAAATGGGCTAAAATATGCAAAAGGAGTGGTGTGGTATTTAAGGAATACTATAGGAATATACTATCTTACCGCTGTAGGTCTCATTCATGTCATGGCAATATGAGCACAGGTATAAAAAACAAAAATAATGAAGGTTGGATTTCATTCAACTGTTTTAGTTTCTTTACCATCAGTTAAGTGTGTTGAATGACTCTTAACACTACACCACCTCTAGTATGAGCCATAGCAGTCATTGTGCTAGAGATGAAGTCAGCCAGAGGCTCAGGGCTGGAGTTTATTCAGAACACATTGCAGTTTGGAACAAAACACCACACCGTCATTGCTGAATTGATCCAAAATTAATTTAGAATTCCAAATTGATTCCAGCTGATGAATGTATTTACCAAGGTTTACAAAGCTTAACCTCTACTGCCAGTTCACCACTAGCAGCATGGGCCACTGAATTTTAAGCTTGATGATTGGATGTCCCTTACTGCAGTGTTCTTTGGGCCACGTAGATGTCTTCTTACCTAAAGATTTTATGTAAAAGAACTTGTACCTTTGACATTATATAAATGAACAATACTTTTTTGTTCATGCTCTGTAGTGATTATTCAAGAGGGTTTTATGTGCATCCATGTGTTGAAAATGTTGTGAAGGCCAAACACTGAAAAAATGACATAACCCTGTCCTATTTGCTGCTTTATGTGGTTATATATACCATTTCTTTTCTACCACTTTTCTTTCTTTTACTTAGCATTTTCATTGTCTGGCTCACACACACACACACACACACACACACACACACACACACACACACACACACACAAAACAATACAGCAGTCACCTGGCTGGGACTGCCTGCAGGGAAAATGTCAGTGTGATCCTCTCATTCTCCACCTTCTCAGCAGGGAGTCTGAGGGATGTGTGTAGCTTGCGTGAGTGTGTGTGTGTGTGTGTGTGTGTGTGTGTGTGTGTGTGTATGTGTGTACGTGTGTGTGTGTGTGTACTTGTGCACACATGGGTGCTTCTCTGCTCTTGTGTGTTCATGCATGGAGCACATAAGTGAGGAAGCAGCTGGAGTCCTACCACTGTTATCAGCCCTCCTGAGGGACGGGGGAAGGACACTGGAGAACCGCTTGTGTAAGATTCATTCTACATGTGTTAGATGTGATGGAGGACGGGTCTGCCTGCAGTAGCAACCTTTGTCCTGTGTGAGGCAGCAGAGATACAGCCCTCTGTTCCTCCATGATAGCACCGTGTTGACTGGCACTGCCGCAGCACTGACACACATGAAAGCACGCGTACACACATATGCACACACACACACACACACACACACTGACACGCTCACTGGGGCCAACATGCTGGACACAGATTTAGACTGGACACACTAGATCGCTGGGCAGTCAAGCCTCCTCATTCCAGACTGACACAGATGGCGATGGATTATAAAGTGTGTGGACGGTGAGGAGGAGTAGGTGGTGACGGACTGGGAATTGTTATAAATCTTTGTCTTCTATGGAACAAAGAGATTTCATCCCACACCAACAGACGAAGGCTGTTTGTGACACCTTTGCAAGACAGCGGGGACACATGTGTGTGTGGTTGATTGATGGTAATATTTTGCTTGAAGAATTGGAAATAGGGTTAGGAATGCATTGAGGCAAGACAGAGTGGGCATCAAAACACTCTCCCTGCTGAAACTACACTTAAAGGATAAATATGATTCTGTCCTTGAGGAGGAAAGGGAAAGAAGTGCAGAATACGACAGTGTCCTCATGTAATGGGGTGAATGGAAGCCATTCTTTGAAATCATTTATACACTGAGTAATTCTTCAAGCACTTATCACAGAATGATTGACTGTCGAGACATTCTCACTTCATTTTAGATCCTTTCTCTTCGGTCAAGTGGCCATGCGAGGAGTGACAGGTCACACATTGCTACCTCTTGCCCCAACAGGTGGTGCATAATGATGTGTTTTGACCACACACACAAACACACAAGCATAAACACACAAATTGAGGGCATGTAATCAAGAACACCTGCAGCCTTGACAGCTGACACTAAAATTATAAATATTATATGGTAATTTGGATATGCTAAATATGCGGCATGCTAATTAACTAAAGCGGAAGTGGCGAATGTTTTAACAGTGAAACTCATTGGGTCTCTGGTTTGCTATTCTCATAAATAGATTCATGAGGCAACATTAAATGGTCCACTCAAAGTCTGCTGAAAATTCACTCATTGGCCAAGGAGGTCTGTGGAAAATAATGAGATCTGCCTGCTGGTGATCATGAAAGGGTATACATACTGTAAACCTTACAATTTGTTTTTTCAAGTTTACCTCTGCCCTCTGTGTCCCTCTGCCCAACAGTCCCACATGCTGAGTAATGGTTTATGTGTTTATAAGGAGGGGCTTAGGGAGGTCAGAGCAGAGAGGCTGAAACAGAACTGTGTGTGTGTGTGTGTGCGTGCGTGTGTGTGTGTGTGTGTGTGTGTGTGTGTGTGTGTGCATGGACGGCTGGAATGCCCATGTGTGTACATTTATGTCTGTGTGTTTAAATCTCACAGCACAGCTCAATAATGAGCAGCTGATTAATGCCTACAGTGCTCAGAGGGCATCTTGTTGTCCTGTGGCTCACAGGGGCTCGACTGAGCCAACACATGACACACACACACACACACACACACACACACACACACAGACAGACACATACACACATGCTCTCTACCATGTTTTCTCCTTACTTCTTCATTATCTCTCATTAACCCTGTTTGCTTTAGCTTACAACATATAGACCTTTTTTCACAGCAGACATTTTAACTTGTTTTAGTAAGAAAAGCACAGGTTTTTCTGTGACAGTGAGTCAGCATGAACAACACCACGGTCCTGAAACCAAGGCTGCGAAATGGTAGCCATCACTGATACTTTTTTTATTTACATTTGTGCTTTACCTGCTGTGACATGTCAAATTGTCTTCCAGTGGAGAGAGTCGAGGAAACAGCTGACCTCGGAACATTTTAGTTTGTGTGTGAAGCTGCCTTTCTTTTGTTCTGTGCCCTTCAAATCAAACAACTTACTGCAACACTGACACGAATCTTCAAGTGAACATAAACAAGATTACATCCAGTTTCAATAGGCCAGTGCGAGTGCTCCATCACTACATATTTACTCCTAGGGAAACCTTTGCTAACCACTGTGACAGCCAGAAAACCAAAGAAGGAAAAACGAAAACATCCTGTTGGCTTGCACGATGCTGAAATCACATATCCGTGCAATTACATTGTGAGAGTGTAAGTTTGCCAGATGGTTTGTATTTGTTTGTTTGTGTGAGTGTCTCTCGCATGTGTGTACAGCACTTTTAAATCGAAATCTGTGACACCACACTTCGCAGGAGCACAGCAATCAGCTCTTGGAAATCTAAATGGTGAGCCATTTGGCAGCCCGCCTCGTGTTCTGACTTGTGGGATGTTAAGTGGCTTACCAGCTTCCCCTTAAAATCCCATGAAAGCCCAGTCTCTGTCATCAGCAGTCTAACTTGCGCTTAGAGTCTTGGGATTCAAGATGGCATCCCATTATTGTAGACAGCAAGAGACTTAACTGTGAGGGATTACTAAAAAGAACACTCCAAAGGGATAGCATCTTCATCAAATATAATTAACACGATTCCTACGTTTGCCAAGCTGGAGATAAGGGCTGTGATTAAAGAAGGCTGTGTCAAATGTCAAATGTGCAATGGATGCCTAAGCCCTTGAAACACGTAGATTAATTCACTGTGGCATTTTAATTTCCACAGCTCCAATCCCCATTTTGCACACACATGTACAGTCACATTAAGTGTCAGGATTCATGTATGGAAAACTAGCCTCTCACTTACAGTTCTCGCGTCTGTGGGAAATATATGCACGATTTACCCAAACAGTGTCAGTGTTGAGTCTTCTTAAGGGAGAGAAACTGCAGACAGTGCGCTTTTACAAAAAAACAGGGATCACTTTACTTTAAATGGTAAACAGACAGAAATATTGTAATACAGCAACAACTTTGTCAGGTAAAGACAGACATCTTGCAAACTCAATTTTCTCAACAAGAATAGAGTCTGAAAATCATCCACAGAGAGTTGGTTGAGCCCAGCAGCTGGAAACCAGACCAATTAGTAAACTATGGGGAGTGTTCAGATGATGATGTGACACACTATTTCTTGGCACCCCTGAAACTATTTAATTTAGATGTTATGAATATAAAATGAAGTCTGATTGTGCAACTGCAAGGACTGTTTTATTCCCAATCAGATTAAATGGATATTGTAGGTGCTATATAATCCACACAGGCCAACATGTTGAATATACAACAATTATATTCAAATATACAGAATGTACTTATATTGAATTAACATATATGAAACATACAGTACCAGTCAAAAGTTTGGACAGACTTATTAGAAATTTGAACAATTTCATATATTGACATGCATGTCCAGCCCATGCAAATATGTATGGTTGTATTGTAGACCAGTGTTATGGACATAAATATCCATCCCAAAGCATGTCAATATATTCTGACATTATATATGTAAAGATAAAAGATAGACATGTATATTTAAATATGAGTAAAGCATATATAAGCATATATAATTTTTTTTATGTATGATGTTTTAGTAAACTTGTATAATAAATTAAATATATATTGTTAACCTACAGTGAATGGGAGAGTGGTCTTTTTGCTATTCTAGACTTTTGGACCCCGCTGTGTATCATCGCAACATATAATACCATGTAAATTTTACTATAGGTTTTTCATATATGTTATAAATGTATATCTTCACATATCCAGAGGATGTATATATAAGACAATAACATACTGCCTTATATGTGACATACATGGCAACATCACTCTTGATAAAGGGCCATATGTCATGTATTACATTTCTGTATGTGGAAAGTAGGTGTTATGGCTATAAATAGAAGCTTGTTTTTGTAAATGTATTCAAAGCAGTTTTTATCGTAAAAAAAAAAAAAGAAGATGTTATGAAACATGAAAGAGAAACTTGGTATAACATGAAACTGGTGCAGTCAACCAGCAGTAAGAAGGGATTAATGTCTGAGTGAAGGAGGGATCTGTCAGTCATCTATTAAGCACCTGAAATTTTGTCCTTCTCTGTTGTGGTTTTATCAGAATAAATGAATGAAGCCGGACATGTTGAATGGCTTTGTAACTCACTAAAACACACCACCTACTTTTAACTTTTGAAATTTAAAAAGTGGCAGTCATGACATTGCAATTCTGCTACTGCGCTCACTTTAAATGTTTGGAGCTTTGACTCTCTGTCATCCGCCACTGCAGTAAAAAAAAACGTTCCCGATACAGTGAATGGAATTAATGTGGCTCTTCCTCTTTCGAATTAATATAACTCTCTCTCTCTTTCCCAATTGTCTATCCCAAGCAAATGCCTGTTGAGTGTTGCCAGACCACAATGATTGTATCAAGTGATCTGGTTTTGCGAGGCTAATAAAATGTATCTTAAGTCATAAAAAGTGTAGCTAAGGATGACTTTTTTATGGAGGGATGATTGAGATCAAGGTTACAAATGCTGAACATATTGTCTGCCTCAGTTCTTGCCCCATCGTAACTATGGGGAGGACATTACAGCCGCTGATATTAAGATTTTATTTCCCAGGCAGGTCACAAAGAAAAAACAACATATTTACAAGGACAGTCTGGCAAGAGATTAGCATCTTGGGGAGAAAGGTGAATGGATACTTTATTTAAAGACCAACTCAAAAGTCATCGCTTATTCATAATTATAGGATATGTCACTAAAATATTTACTTATACATTAAGGAATGAATCCATGTGGTTTGGCTCGACAGACACAAAATTAGATTTTCTGGGTGGCAGGTTGAGGTAAGTGGTGCTTGTGCTTGTACAGCAAGAGGTAGGAGAGGTCAAAAAGAAGGGGCTTCGTGTTCACTTTACACTGGTGACTTTAAACATGAGTGCAATCCATCATTCACTCAGGTACGGATGAGTGAAAGTGGTTTGTGTGTGACGTGCCTCTTTTTTTTTGTGGGATAATGATGGAGATAGACTGCAGGATGCTGTCATACAGTAAACGGTCCCTGACAAGGAGGTCTGCGCACAGTGTATGCATGAAAACACCCACCCCCACACAAACACACACAGACAAACACACACACACACACACACACATACAAGCACATACAGCATATACATACGCACACACAAAGACTCACATACACATGCTGATCTGCAGTGTCACAGGCAAGTGATCAAAAGGAAATTGCAGTGTGCTTTGGGAACTCTGATGGGAAGGGGGTGAAATTAAAGAAGGTGCTTAATTCAATGCGACACATCCATTTACACAAAGTAAATGGCTATTACTCACGTGTACATAGACTTTAAGAGTCACCACAGGATATATGAAGGACCTGGTGGGTCGAGATAGAATACAACATGGACATGTGATGTGTAGCATGTAGTACAGGTTACAGTCTATTCAATCCCACAGTTATCGAGCAGAGAAGAGTTGAAAGTCTCACTTGATTAAATCCAATCCCCAGTCTGGCTGTGCAACATGCTTTCACAAAAGGGCACATTGATATTCAGTTACTCTGCAGATATACAACTCTCTCTGAGAATGCTTTCCTATTTCAGTGTCTACTAATATGTTGTGATGCCTCGCATTTTCCAATGCAAATATGAATCAAGAGCAATAAGCTCCCGGGCAGGTGATGCTGAATTCTCTGTCTTCCTGCATAAGACTCCATGTGCAGAGTGAAATAGACTAAACACAAATTACACAGTAAACCTGCTCTTTTTCAACTGATAAGCCAAAACTGGAGCAATGAGCAGTATGGAAATATAAGTACAGGAGTGTGAAAAATCTCTGGAGTAAAAATAGAAGCCTCAGTAAGGTTTGCATTGTTCGAGCCATTCGAGGTCTGATTTACAGCCAGTCCATGTTCTGCTTTCCTATAGATGGCCTCTGGCTTTCCAGCCTCCCAAATCCCTGAGGAGCCAGAACATCTGTCACTGTGGACTGATTCATATGAAACACACATAATTTCCCAGGGAATGACAAGTTACTGTTTGGGAGGAACAAGCAGAGAGGAAAAACAGGAGTTTCATTTAAAAAGCAGTGAATAGAGCCTAAGTATGAGAACCTACATTATTGTAAAAATCCTCATTACAAGTAAAAGTCCTGTATTCAAAATCCTACCTGAGTAACAGTACAGATGTATTAAAGATGTAACAGTACAGACATAAAACTACTCATGCATTATACAGTATAATCATATTATTAGTTTCTTATGTCAAATTTGAAAAATAATGAAAAATAGATAGTAACCACAGCTGTCAAATAAATGTTGTGGACTGAAAAGTCCCTATATAATGTAGTCATATTAGAAAAAAGTATAGTAGTAGTAGTGGAAGCATTAAATGGAAATACTTAAGTAAAGTACAAGTACCTCAAGATTGTAGTTTAGCGCAGAACTTGTATGAATGTATTTAGTTACTTTCTTAGTTTCCAGTACTGCCTGAGAGGGTACAGAATGTATGAGAGAGAGAAACAGAAAGAGAGAGGATGCTGGAAGTAGCATTTAAGTGGCTTCTGCCATCAATGGCCCCTTCCTGTTTCCTATAAGTGAAGACAACACAAGTCCACTTCATTAATCGTCACATAAACCACTGGGATTCTGGTCCCGGAATGATCTGAATGATCAATATTCATGCAGTTCCATGGCACAAGTTCCTCAGAAAATGTATGAGACAGTGCTGCTGTTTTGTGATTTGCTTGAGTTTATTTATCTTTATCATTTATTTATTATTTTTTGCATTTTCTGTGATTCATAGGAACATTTAGTGTGTTGGTCCAGTACTTGAGCAAGTTGTTCTGCACTGCCATTTTAAGATAACTGTCTGTAGATAAGGAGAAATGATCTGACGCTATTATACATTATGCACTTATTGCTTATTATTCCTTTCTAAAGGCCGAGCTCTGACAGTATACAGCCACTGTGACTGTTACAACAGCTGCATCTGCCCTGACTGGCTGTGGCTGTGGACCAGGTTTTTGCTAGTTGTGGCTGTTTCTATGGAGCTATTGATATGGCTATGGTAGCTGTGCTGTGGCTACTTAAACTGCTTCTGTTAACACTAGTTGTTAAAGGTGTCACGCCTCAGTCTGTTAGTTAAGTTACCTTTTGTTTCTCATAGTGTTTTTTGTCTTACGTTTCATGTTTTATTTTGATACTCACCTCCTTGTGTTTCCCGCCTGTGTGATTACCTGCCTCGCCCTAACGTGCTGCACCTGTGTCTCATTGTCTCCTCTCCCTGTAGAGTGTATAGTCTGTTTGTTTTCTCCCCTCTGTGCCAGTTCGTCTCGTTCCTTTAGGACAGCGTTCCAGAGCTTCTATTTTTTTCCCTTGTGAGTCCTTAGTGTTTTTTGACCAGATCTTGTCTTAGAACTTGTCTTTTTGCCTGCTGTACTTTTACCTTCCTTGAACGACCTCCTGTGTACCGAGTACTTGCATCACCCCCTGTATACAAGTCCCTGCCTGTGTCAGTTAACTGTTAACTGTTGCTCTCCCTTTAAATGTTTTCATGACGTGCGTCAAAGGTCAGTGTAATCAAAATTTTATTCCCGCTCAATTAAAACTTTTTTTTTTTTCTAAAGGCTTGAAGGAAGTAATAGAAATAAAAAAAAAATACACACATACACACTCTCTCTCATCATTTCTCCTTTGCTGTCTTTCTAACTTACTCTATTTCTCTGCTCTAATCCCCTGTTCAGTGCGAGGTGTTTTATTCTGTGCCTGTCAGCAGTTTGAAACGGCAGGCTCATATCCATTCATGGCATTGTGTTGTACAATTACACTGACAAATGCTTGAGTGATTTTCTTGGCGGTGTTTCATTAAAAAAAAAAAAAGAAAAAATAATCCACAGTACAAGGGGGGAAAAGAAATAGCTAGAGAATAAAACTGTGTTTTTCCACTACAGGGTCCTTCTCATAAATATTGTAATTGTCCAGTGATAGAAAGAGAAAAGGCAGCCAGAGATATTTCCAGTTTTCTGGTTAGTACAGGAAGCCTTAACTTGTCTGCAAGCTGAGTCTAGGAGATAATAAGTGAATATCTAAACAGTATCTTCATCATTATGCCTTCCCATAAAGGGATGACAGCGCAGTGTAAAACATGCAGATTTAGCAGACAGAGCTCTATGAGGAGAATAATAATTTTGTAATGGTTTGTGCCATATTTAATCTGAACAGACATAGAATGTACTTTACATTAAAACTTGTATGCAGATGTGTGTCTGCATTGGAAGTCTCAGATGTGCACACATTTTGAATTACACACACACACACACACACACACACACACACACACACACACACACACACACACAGTGACAGGGGACAGATTGTCTAGCTGGAGACAAAATTAGTGTTCCATATTTGGGGTTCACTGCAGTTGCATGAGCTAAAATGGTTTCTGTCATTATTCCAGTTACAGTAAAGTAAGGGTTAGCTCCCAGGTAATGAATGCAAAAGTCACTCTGTGTGTGTGTGTGTGTGTGTGTGTGTGTGTGTGTGTGTGTGTGGGTACAGGCGGCAAATGTTATCTCCGAAATAAATGAAATTGTGAAGTGAGTTGCAGGGCAATCCTAAAGATAACACAGAGTGGCAGCCAGCAGAGCGGTGCTAGGCTTCTCATCACCTTTAAATCATTTTTTATGGTTGTTACCCATGCTGCAGGTGAACACGAGCGCAGTTTCTACACTAACACACACTGACTGAAGCTCACACAGGCAAGGGAGCAACTGATATCTAATAGCAAGACAATGGGTAGAGGCAGGTATCATTATTTTAATATTCATGCATTATTGTAGTGCAGAACATTGAGATGCAAGGCTACATCCCCCACCGTAACATGATTAATTAAGATGCCAGTTGGTAGGTTATTGTGGGTTGAGCTGATTAGCATGGTCAGAGGCTTCAGGCAACCCAGGTCTGTTGAACTAGACGATGTTAGCAAAGCAGCAGACCAGCAAGACACAAAGTGCAGCAACCACACGTGCACACACAGACAGCTATAAACAGAGACAGACAAATGGAGATACAAACACAGGCAGACAAGTGTGTGGACAGACAGGCTGACAGACACATAAATACACAGAGAGAGTGGCAGCAACATTACTTTTCATGCTAATTAGCTGTCTGATCAAGTGGCAGAGACAAATATAGGTGGCAGGCTACTGGTGGCTTGTTGTTGGTAAATCAAAACATGCAGTGCACTGTAGAGAGGATAAAACTGCTTTAAACAATAAAGGATGGCTTTGTATCCTGCAGAAATGCTGATGCTTTTTATTCTCATCACAGTTTTAACAATGTCTTGAATAATATATTCAAGGTCAGTCAAGGACAAACTTTCTTTTCTGCGCCATTCTACTTTATACTTTTTAAAACCTTGCGCTCCTCTTTCATCTTTCTCTATCTTTTCTTTTATTACCGTTAAAGGAAAATATGAGGAACACTTTGGGAAATAGGCTTTTTGCTTTCTTGCAGAAAGTTAGATGAGAAGATCAATACCACTCCCATGTGCAGTAAATGTGAAGCTGTCACCAACAGTAAATTAGCTTTGCTTCGCATAAAGACTGGAAATGATTTTACTGGTTTTTTATGCCTCTGCGCCGACAACAGCTACAGCTGGAGGCATTGTGTTTTCAGATTGTCCATCCAGCCGTCCGTCCGTCCGTCCGTCTGAACTTGTTATTTCAGTAACACCTTGAGGGAATTACCTTTAAATTTGGCACAAATGTGCACTTGGACTCAAGGATGAACTGATTAGACTTTGGTGCTCAAAGGTCAAAGTTCAAGGTGACGGTGACCTGACGTTTTGTGAACACAATATATCGGGAACGTCCAGAGGGAATTTCATTGCATCTGGCACAAACATTCACTTGGACTCAAAGATGAACTGGTGGTCCAAGGTCACTGTGACCTCACACAACACATTTTCGGCCATAACTCACAAATTCATACGCTAATTATGACACAATTTAACTCAAATGTCTAAAAGGATAAAATGAAGTTATAACATTTTGAAGTGATGACAAAAGGTCAAAGATCAACTTCACTGTGACATCATAATATCCTGCAAAAACACCTCTGACCGTTATTCAATGCTATAACTCAGGGAGGGGAGATTGTGACCAAATTTCCTGCAACTCAGCTGGATGGCGAAGGCATACACTTGCGAAACTTTTTAATTTCTTTGTGTGTTCTTACTGACACTGTTACTTACTGTTGAACTTTTTCTTTTCTTTAACAGTTTGGTAGGAGGGAGTCGCTTTTGTTAGTTATAGAGATGCAGAAAAACCATACAGTATATAAACTTTTAAGTAAAGACTCCTGTTTCACTCTGTAAAAAAAAAAAACCTATACTGGGCCACCTGCAATCATTGTTACTGTAAACTGCAAAAACTCACTTTATCGCCTGTATTGTCACAAACTGTTTGAGTTTCAGCTCAGTGCTCAGTGGCACATAAGTTCCCATAGGTGTAACAAAACAAATGACCTGGTGTAGTATTACTTTGATACTCTGAGGGTACATGGTGTAACTCACACCAACTGTGTGTTCCCATTTTAAAACATTTTTTAAAATCCCTTAGTCGTTCTCTCTCCTTCCCTCCATTCTTCAATGCCTGGCTCCTCAGTCATTTTTGGGTCCCGGGGGTGGG
>NW_019524741.1:1285826-1299013 GCF_002814215.2 Seriola lalandi dorsalis | reverse complement strand
GGGTGGGGGGGGGGTTATGGTGGAATCTAGGACACATGAAATATTAAAAATCCTTCTTGGGAAGTCCTCATCATCAGCATATGTTACTCTCATCTCTGGTTCACTTTCTCTTTTTCTACTTTAGCTGCTCCCTCTGTTACTATTCCTCCCACTCATGGTGTCAAAGTTCCTCCCATACTCATTCAGACAGAGCCCCATCATTCATTCATTTATTCATTCATTCATTCAGTTGGAGAACCAAAAATAGGTCACTCACCTTAAAAAAAAAAAAAACTCTGCATCTTACTCTTACACAGTGTTTTGTTTACATGAGTGGCATTATTCCCCTGAGATCTATTTGGCACCATTAAGCGTTTGGCCTATTCAGCAATACCACCCCCTCACTGGCATATCTGCTGCTAATTACTTTGTATTCATGCAAGAAATAGAAAGGATTTTTTTAAATCAAATGTGCTTTATAGTTCAAAATATTATAAACCCAAAAGCAGATATAGTACTTAGGAACTCAATGATATTACTAAATGGTTTTATGCAACTTCATTAGATCTCTCATCATCATTTCCTCTGGTCAGCTTTTCTACTCTTGTCCTCATATCTTCAGTGTTCTTATTAAGTCCTTATGCATACTGGGTTGTTATTTTCAGGTGGTTCTAAGAGTGAAAAATGTACTGAATCACCCACTTGGGAAATGAAAAAGAGATGAGAGAGAGAAAGAGAGAGAGATGAGAGCAAGAGATGGCCCATAAAGGTAAACTGGGCAAATGGCCAGACATTTAAAGTCTTCCTTTATAGGGAAATAGCTTCATCAGATAAACAGGTGTGCTGATGTAGAGTGCCAATAAGCAACACATCCGAGCTGAGGGATTTATAGGCCGGGGCTGTTCATTCTGAGTGTTGTTTGACCTTCAGGAGCAATCTGACACTCTGTTAAGCCTGCCCCACTTAGTTTCATTTGGCTGTAATTGGCTTAATGGTCAGCAGACATGATGAAGAGGAAAAGTTTCCTTCTAAAAGCAGACTTGTTCATGCTGCCGCTTTACCGAGAGGGAATCTTCACTTGGTGGGGTGAGGATGGAAAGTGTGTAGCTGTTTGTTTGTTTGGGACTAAAAGGAAAAAAGTGATTTTCCCTCCCGGGGCAGAGCAGTTTCCTAAACACATTTGGAGTGTTTTTCTCAAGTGGCTCAGCAGCAATCTGTGTACGTGTGAGTGTTTGTGCGTGCGCGTATGTGTGTGTGCCACAGCTACATTTTGTTGATGATGCTGTCACTGCTGTTGGCATCTTGGATGCATCCCAGAGCCTCTCCAGGCAAAAGCAGAGGACGATATATCTTTTCTTGCGTCAGACACACACATACACACACACACATCCTGTAGCCTCCTCCCTTCCCTTCTCTTCTCCCATGTGTGGCCTTGGTGGGCTGTCTGGGCTGTAGTAGGAACAGAGAGTGTGTAACTAAGCACATCCTGTCAGACAGTCATGCTATCTTCCCCTGGTCCAGACCTCGGCTTCCCTTCATGCTCCGTTTGCCTGTTATTCTCAGGAGGCGGCTGCTCTGAATAAGAGGCCCTGCAGTAAGGTAGGAGGCTGTATTACATTACAGTTACACACATCATCTCATCCCGGTCTGGTCTCAAGGTGAACTGTGTTAATAGGGAGATGATTTGTTTTTATATTATGTAAATTATATCTTTCATAAGAAGCCCTCACTTTATTATATGATCTAACTGACACTTAAAAAGATGTTTGAGCATCATCAAGGCCACACAGCTGATGTACTTTTTACAAGACACAAGACGCAATTTGTTATCAGAGTTACCAGAATGAACTCTCATTGCACTGAATTACCAACAGCAGCCTTGCAGGGGAAGTTGTTCTACCTGTCACCCACCTCTTGTATGTCCTCCTTTCACTCCTCTTGAGTACTGCATGAAAATAGAAGTGCTGGTTTACAATACTAAAAAAGGCCAACCCCAGCCCCCACCCCAGGCACTGCCTTGGAACCTGTTACATGAGACCTGTGGATGAGTGATATTGTATGTTTGCGTTTTGTGTCAATTAGTTACATTACACTTCAAATTACATCTTTACACGTGTAACCACAACCTCTTGACTAGTTCTCGTACAGTGCACCTACAGTATGCAGTGCCGTTTATGTGTCTGGCATGTAACCGCTTGCTTTGTGTGTATTAGGTGTCTTCTGACAGTCTCAGGTAAGGGTTAGATGATTGATGAGATTCAGTTAAAAGCTGGATTCTCATCATTCCAGTAAAACTATAGCAATGTTACGGTTTTGTGATCCCTTACTGATTCCCATTAAGTAAATTCTTTTTTCACTTAACCTTTCCCTTGAGGGAAAATCACATGGAGCTGGTGTAACATGAGGCCAAGGTTCTTTACACTTACAGTCTGCTTTGATTCTGCCGGCACCCAAAGAGGAGCGAGCCCTTAAAGCTGGTGGGGAGAGTCATTGTCTTGCTCGAGAACATAATCCAAATATCATAAACAGCTGGAGCAGTCTACACAGATGTTGGAATGTGATGATGTCAACTGAGAAAATGAAGCCTGAGAATTGGCCCTGATCCTGTGCATTTCCTCATTTATTCCAGAACAGTGTGTGAGTGTTAATGTCATTATAAAAGGATTTTAAACCACATGCATTCCCATCATTAATATATGTCAGTGGTATAAATTGGCTTATACATAAAAGTGCCAACAACTGGGATCACATGGAAAAAGAGAGGGGATAAGAAATGTGAAAATGCACCTTTGAGTGAACCGAGATAAGTTATACAAAGCAGCAATTTCCTCTTTTTAATGAGTTTCCATGGATATGTTCTTTAATTGTGTGTCCTACAAGCCCCACCACTACCCCGCCCCAAATCCCCCTGAAAGAAAAAAAAAAAAATCAAATCCCATTAATTTAAGTAATAGCCAGGTAGGTAATATTCAGGTTAGAATCTCCCACTTCTTTGCCCTTTGATTCCTAGTACAGTGATTCAAGAGGAATTTCTTGTTGAGCTGCCACTGCTCCTTGAATATTGCAGGACCTAGTCAACGGTGATTTGGGAGTTTGGTAAGAATATTTACTTTCGATCTTCTTCTGGAGGTGTTCAGGGTCTGACCAGCTGAGAGGAGGACATGGGACTGACCCAGGTTTCATGGCCTGAGAGCTATTGTGATCGGACCTGGATAAGCTTCTAGAAAATGAATATTATGTTTCCCAAGCTGGTCGTGCTGGTGTGCTTAAAAAAATGTGAAATGCTTTGAGCTTCTAACACCTTTAGCTGAAATGGTAGGTGTGTGGGCCATACTGTAGTGAAGTTATATTGTTGTTGCCATTTCACAAGGGGTTGCCTCCACTCCAGCCTTCACTCACCTTCATCATCTAAGCACAAGCATGTAAATACATTGTGGCACAGGCAAAAATGTTAAAATAGTGCCAATGCATACTGTTCAAAACTGTCCATTTGTTGTTGTTGGAATATTCTAAACAACTTCACATTTTGGTATAGTTTCTATTTTTGTACATTGAATTGATGTCAGTGATATATCCTCCACGAGTTGGTGGCATTTTGTTGCAGGAAATAGAGCTGACTTCATTAGTGAAAACTAATCATATACTTTCATGTATACATATTATACAACCAATACCTAACAACAGCAGAGGTTCCTCTAACCACACAGTTGCATAGTTTGCATTCAAGGTGTCACTTTCAGACACATTAACTTAACTGTGTCTCTGTCTTTCACTCATCATTAGCAGAATTACTCATTACCCAGGGGTATAAGGGCCACAGTAGTTGATGTAACAGAGGTTTCAGTGTCACATTGAATAAATGTGACTAATGATGACAGTGTCACAGCACATGAGCAGAGACATATTTGCGTTGGGCTCCCCCATAAGGAAATGTCCAGGGACAATTCACTCACCAACAGGGGCAGCGTTCTTGTTAACATCTCCATAATTAAGAGCACATGCTTTAATAAATAACTGACACTGCAGCATATGCAAAAATATGCACAAGTATGCTGTGTGTTGATGTAAACACACACTTACACACATCTGTATCCAGAGCCATGTGTGCGTGCTAGACTGCGCTAAGGAGCTTGTAGTAATTAAGCATGAGTGCTCTCTGACTTTCATTTGCAGCATGCTGCAGGTACAAACAGTTTGGAGTACTGGGAGTTCTTGGAGTCCCTGGGTGGGGTTAGAGTGGTTAGAGGGCTCCATCTGGGAAACCCCTGCTGGGAGACAGCTGAGAATGACAGTGAAAGCTGAAGATATGTGGTCCGGAGGGCTCTCCTACCTAAGGGCACAAACTTTGGATAGTGACCAAAAGAGATAGATAGATAGATAGACAGATAGATAGATAGATAGATAGATAGATAGATAGATAGATAGATAGATAGATAGATAGATAGATAGATAGATAGATTGATAGATAGATACTTTATTTATCCCAGAGGGAAAATTGTGTCTTGTTATTATGGAAAGACGGTGGATCCTGTATATGTGAAAGGAGCTGGATGTTAAAATGCTGCTCTTTTGCATTTAAAAGAGATAGTTCATGTGTCTGATCAGGATACCTCCCATATACCTCTATGTGGAGGTATTCTGGGAGAAACCCTTAGACAGATGCCAAATATATCCCATTTGGGGAATACCTCGGGATTCCCCAGGAGGCGTTGGGAGATGTGGCTTGGGAGAAAGGATGTCTGGGGTTCTCTGCTTAGTTTGCTGCGACTGCAACCCAAACCCAGATAAGCAGGAAAATATGGAAGAATGCTATGAGTGTGTGGGTGATCTGTCTCTCATTTTCTCTCACAGTTTTTGGTGTGGTTGGAGGAATCTGCACAAAGGACAAGCTGAGTGGCAATTCATATTAAGGCAACTCTTCCTCCTGCCTTTTTCATATGCACACACAAACCAAGTAGAGATTCAGGAATGATGTAATATTGCAGGAAACAGAAGTTATAGAGCCAAAGCACATTTCTAAACAGATGGGTGGGCTGGCTGGTAACAGTTGGCCCCATAGTCAATATTCAAGATATAATAAGTATGTGAAAACAAGTACCATGAAGCACATCACCCATGACTGAACACTGACAAATTTCTATAAACTAAAATAAGTTCAAAACCAAAACTACAATCTCCCACTCCTCTCTTCCCGGTGCTTATATACAAAAGAGACCCAGGTTACGTTTGTTGTTTTCCCCATCTCAACATAATCATATGTGGAGCATCAGTCTCCATTTCTTTACAGAGAGAGGGAAAAAAGGATGAGAAAGGCTAATGCTTCAAATTTCCTCCAGGGGATTGAGATAAAGTCAGCAGTTTAAACAGAATCAGTATTTCAACTACACTGCTCGGAAAGTGTGTTTGTATGTGGTGGAGTTTTTCCTTAACTCATCCTTTACAGTCTGGTTGTCCAGGCTGTCTACCGGCAGCCAGGCAAACAAGCCTCAATCATGCAGCAAAGTGAAAGTCAATATATTCGTGAACGGATCTGAGTGAGATGCCTAAGGCCTATAAAAATAATGGAGTGTGTAACATTATTCTGGGCACCCCAAATGGAAACAGCCTTAAGGGGGAAATATCTAGCATAAGACAGCTCCACTCATCTATGCACAGCAGGGAATGCAGGGGAAGGAGGGTGCGATGTGAACACTTACCTGCGTCGGGAGACCCGCAGCCAAATTTAGAATATTACAAAGCTTTGCCTCATTACTATTCTCCTCTCCACTATAAGCCTCCCTCATGCTGCGTGGATGTAAGTGCATTTTTGTGCATGTGTGTTTGTGCGTGTGTGTGTTGAATTATTGTTTTTCTTCTCCCCCGGTGAACCCATGCTCACATAGCTCTCTCTATCTGCATGTATTCGGATCCTGCAAACAAAGAGGCTTCAATTCTTTTCTACTAAGATAGAATACAGGAACAGTGTGTACAATGTTCGGAAAGTGCCACTTTCAAAATGAAATTTATATTTTACATGTATGAGTTCAGTCCAGCTCATGGAACACTTGTTTTTCCAAACCATGTGCTCAAGCTGAAATAGATGAATTGACAAATATGTTAAAAAAAAAAAAAAAAAAAGGTCAAGGGACTTTTCATGGCAGCTAGTCCCAAAAAATTCACAGTGGAATCAAATATGCTTGGTTTTGAGACAGGCCTGACTGCTCTGTGCAATACAGCATGCTTTCAAAGCTAGTCTCTTGAGTTAGGTTGTCTTTTAGAGTCAGTGTCAGGAAGGCCAAGGATGACAGAGTTGTCACAAAAAGAAATTCAGTCACACACTGTCACAAACACAAGGACACACTCTGTCTTCATCTGTCTTGTTTTAACAAAAGTTTATTCTATTTTCCTCGCAGCTTTTGATGACGTGTGTTTCTCCTTCACCTTTCTTTAACTTCTTGGTCAAGTCTAAGTGAAAAGTTGATTTATTATTCTGTGCACACAACAGGAAAAACTGAGTAGCCACTCTACACTCACATTACACCTGCAGTGGCAGCACAAATGTCACTTGATTTGTGGCATATTTCTGCAAGCAGCACTGGCTATACTGAAAAATATATAAAATATGGAAAGAATACACCTTATATTGAGAGAGAATAATATAATGCATTACAATGCCTACTTCCTGCTTTGAAACACACATTTTGTTTTTAGTCACATGCATGCAATGAGCACAATGAGATTGTTTGACTATTTACATTTTTTAAAAACAAAGACAAAGGGGAACTGTGACTGATCACAATGAAAATAGGTAACAAAAGAGATGGGTGGAAGAACTTGCCTGAACAAGATGTTTGGCCTTCCTGCACGATCGCCTGATTTTCTTTCTCTAGTACCGAAGGTCAAAAACTCAACATCAACATGACAGACTGCAAAAAAACTTTTTGCAGACATGCATGAGGATGAATCCAAAAGGACGAATCCAACTGATTTTGGTGATCTCCTTACTTTCCCTCTAGCACCACCAGCAGGGTGGTAGGTGGTCACTGAAATGTTGATTACCATGAAATTTCATACAGATATTCCTGTTCTCCTCAGTATGAATTGGAATAACTTTTGTGATGATTGACTTTTAGCAGGTCAAAAATATTTTATTTGTTTTTTATGACCAAATACCTGCTAAACTTTTACACTACGTTCCCATTGGCCTCAGCTCTATTCTTTATTTAGTGCTAATTAGCAAAATGTGAGCATGCTAATGGTAAACGTTATACCTGCTGAACATCAGCATTTGCATCACTTGAAATGGAAATATGTTGCTTGTTTTATGTCAGCCTGATAACATATCATGAACATGTCAGCGACTATGCAACACTTTCCTCTGTCATCATTAGTTTTTGTCTCTCTGTCTTCTCTTCTCCCTCACTCAGTTTTTATCTGTCACTCTTTTCTAACTAGGTCATCCCAATCTCACCTCACTCCAAAACACTAAAGCCATATCACCAGCTATCTCCTTTTGTCTCCTTTTCTGTTCTGTTCCATAGGAAGAGCTGCTCCTTGGTATTTCATGGTTCACATTCAGTGCTTCTATCTTGCGACTCTGTGGTTCCTGCAGCTTCGGACTGCATCGTGGCTTGTGTGAGAGTGGTGAGTGGCTCTGTGAGAAGCACTGAGAGATGTAGCAGTTTACCAGCATACTAATCACCCACCATCTCTTTTCCTCTCCACTTTTATCTCCACAACCCACTCCACCCTCATACTTAATTTGTCCAAATATTTTTTTTCCTCCTCTTCATCTCTACATCCAAGCCATGATGCCCATGTGCTCATTAAATCTAAGATTTTTTCTTTGTTCTCCTTTTTGTTGTTGTTGTTGTTTTGATTCTTTTCCATCTTGCTTTACCCCTCTCACCTTTCACCGCTCTTCCCCTTCTTACAGCGAAATCGTATTGTTCCATAATTCCAATACTTGCGGCACCTTCCTTCTCTCCTTCCTCTCTTTACCCCTTTCTTCTGTGTTCTCCTTTTCTCGCAATGTCTCATGCCATGTGTTGAATGACATAAGAACACACACATGCCAAAGTATAAGACATAGCGATCGAGGAAGGAAAGAGAAGGAGAGTGTATCAACCCCCTACAGGGCAGCACTGAGTGATGGGCACCCCCTCTGAGCGAGGTTCTGTCTGGGGTTGCCTGTCACATGCAACCTATCTGGTGCCAACACACTCCCTCTTTGCACTCCATAAGCTGCAAAACTGTCTGTGCCCTGTGCGCCAGCCTTAGTGTCACTTGCAGAATTTCCTCCAGAGTCTTGTTCGTCTCAGTCCCATTCTTTGATTTCCCAGCAATAAATGGGATAAAGGCATCTTATTTAATTTGGTGAAAAATACATAATTTAGCAAAATGTGTGTCTATAGATTTGTTTTAAACTGTCATATGCTGTGCTATTGTCAGGTGTTTTGTTTGGACTTTTGCTATTCTTATTAACTCTGAATTTCCCTTTTGTAATATGCATGGGGTAGCTCTTTTTGTGGCTTCCATTGTGGTTTTGTAATTGCTGTTACATGAATCACTCCGCTGGTCCACTGTGTTTTCTGTTTTCTCACAATGTCTGTGTGACCTGCTTCCTTAGTGTAAAATGTAGTTAATTAATTTGATTTGAATAGTACAAGAGTATAGCTGAGTGCTGCTTTCAAGTTATAATTTAACAGTGTTTAGCAACCACATACACAGTCTTTTTTCTATTTGCTTGTCCCAAATGTGCTGGTGACAAGCGTAAAGGCTTCAGTAACATTTCCTAAGAGGGACATCATCCCTTCCTCACGTTATTTTGCCAGCTGAGCACTTCCCAAACAGTGGATGTTACCACTCCAGAAATACAGTGCAGTTCTTTACTATATTGCATTAGTCAGCAAATTGATGTCAATAGAGGAGGTTTAGTACAGTGATACTTTTTAATTAACATTGTTTACATTCATCTTGCATCCATCTTCATATTGATCTTGCAAACAAGGCAGCTACTTGCCAAGGAGAGTGGACTATTCCCTGTCCCCTAAAACTAAAAGCAACATATCGACCTTCACATCCCTTATCAGCCCACTTCACACACACATACTAACCCCATCCCTCCTCTCCAACCCCAATATGCACACACACACACACACACACACACACACACACACACACACACACACACACACACACACACACACACACCTCCCTCCTGACCCATCTAATCCTTAATTACCATGTCTAATTAGGCCCTGACAGCAGAGGTCAATCAACTAATTACAGAAACACAGGATGAAAGGAAGAAGGAACAGAGGGCCAGTCAGTCAGAGACCTCACAGCCATGATTAAAACCTGAACATTGCCATCATATCTTTAAGCACATATACGAACTGCCCACCACTCAACCTCAACGTCCACTGAATTACAAAATACACATGCACACGCTTTAAGGCATGTGCAAGCTTCAGGAGAAGAAATACACACACACACACACACACACACACATCCCAGGCGCTCACACGTGATAAGTACATGGACAGTAAAGGCTATACTGTGTGACAGGAGATTCCCCCATAATGCAGCTTGCCTTCAGGCCTCTCACTCACAACTGTCACTTCCAGCCTCGTCTCTCATTGATCTACAGCCGGAGACCCATGCTGGGTACAGCTCAGGTCATTCTGTTGGTGGTGTGTTGTTGTGAGGGGGGTCAGGTAATCTCTTTGTTGTTGTTGTTGTTGTTGTTGTTTTTTTTTTTTACTTATTTGTGTATATGAATGTTTGTATTCATGCATGTGTAAGCATCTCTGTGTGTGTATATATGTGTGTGCACATATTGTGTGCTGGAAAGTGTACACATTATTGTGTATGTGAGTGTCTTGTGTTAAGTTAAGACCTGGATCGATGTGTGTTGAAGTATCTCGTATTTTATAGCCGCATCAATACTAGGATCAGTATCTTAATCAGCAATGTGTATCTGGCCTGGAAACAGAGTCTCCAGGGAAATGCTGTTTGGAATGCCATCACAGCTTTGACGCAGGCAGCCCCACAATCCCCCCACCTCCCATCATCAATGTTACATTTATGTACAGTGAAGCAACTACAGGATGCAGCATTATTGAGACTAAAGGCAGATGATTATTTGCTCCTCATAAATGATGCCTACATGATGTAACTTCACAGATATTGGAACTATTTATTATTAATTAATATTTTTATCTTCAGTGCTGTTTTGCTCCTACAGGCTTGTTGGCAGGCTTGTCAGTTAGTTAGCTCGTCAGAGTTTCATGAGCACATTAAGGGCTGCCTTACATAGAGATGCGCTGAAGATCAAAAGCCGGGAAAGGGGAGCAAAAAAATGAAGAGCGTGGTTTCTGCCATAGCAGACTGTAATTTTAATGGATAGACACCCAGAATTTTCATATCATCATTTGTTCCCCCCCTAATTAAAAGATAAGGCAATATTTTGTAATTTTGTTATCATCACCTTCCCATGAAAATACCAAAACCAGCAATTGGTTAGTATTATATTTTAGTGAGTTTTCACAGCAGCAAAGGTGTCAGTGTGGGATCAGTTCAAAATAAACCACAGTACCCACATTCATTATAATGACGGATCATGTCACTCAGTGGAACGGTCCGAATCACTGTTGTGTTGTTAAAAATAGTTTTTGGACAAAAACAGAGGTCTTTGGCACAGAGGAACAATCTACATCAGGCTTTGGCTACACAGGCAATACTTGCTAGTAAAATCAGTTCATTGGTGGTTTAGGTTATTTCATGAATGTTGTTGACCGTAAAATAAATAGACAAACAAATAGAATAAAACTATTCATCATCAGCCTTACCCATACACTGTATACAAAGATGGATGTCGCTTCCGTGACGTCACCCATAGGCTCCACTGACGGAGCAGCGCCTGACTCTTCGTAACTGGGCAAAGAGGTGGAACCTGTGTAGAAGAGTGTAAAAATTATTATTATTATTTTTAAAGGAATTGTTGAAAGTAATGCAGTTCCAAATTTAGCTCCAAATAAAGTTACATTAAGCATGTGAAACACAAAATCTGTCATTTAGTTTTAAGTAAGGTAAGATGTAAATAAGTAGAGGACCTAAATAAATAATAATAATAGCGCTTTCGTTTGAACTCCTTTCGTTTTTATTCGTCATTACCAGTGGTTGGTGAGTACCAGCTGTTGTGATTGGCAGGAGGTGAGGAAGAGAAACAGAGGCCGGACTCGGGCAGACACTCAGACCTCAGAGGCAACGAGCAGCCAAAGAAATGAGAAGAAATACTAGGAAAAGAGACAAGACAACACAACACGCACTTTTCCTCCCGAATTTAAAAGTTAATTACGCTGGACGTTAGTGCTTCGGTGTGCGTGTTTATGGAGCACTGAAGTCTGTGAGTTACTGTAGCTGTTCGCCGCTAAGATAGCGGGGGTAAGGATACTGTTTAGCCACAGGTGGCTAATTAAAAGTTTATGTAGCATCGGTTAGCAGCAGCTTCCTCAAGTTATATTGTGTTACTAGTAAGTGAACTACGGACGACAGTGAGGTTGGACCCGGCACAGCAACCAAAGACAGACAGACCCCCACAGTGACCAGGAAAGCTGAGTAGGTCCTCTGAAGAAAAGACCTGTTGGAGTTTTACATGGTATTGCCATTGGTGACCGGAAAAGGCCTTTGGGTGCCCCTGACAAAGGTTTCAGCCTCCATCGCCGCCTGCTACTCTGCTGACTGCCATGCTCTCTTTCCAGGACTGAAACTGAACTGTAAGTTAATTTTTTTTTCTTTGCCTTAGTTGACACTCTTGGAATGACAGGGGTTTTACTGTCAGCCGCATCGCACCAGGGTATTCAGTACAAACAAATCTTTATCATCGAGTTATCCAAATGAATTGACTTAACATTAAAAAAAGGTCGAAAGATAAACTAATAATCTCACTCAATAAGTAAAAAGCTGTTAACCTTATGTGCTGTGTTTGTATGGGATAATTTTGTACAGAAATTAACTTGAAAGCTTGGCGTATATTATTAGAGCTAAACATTAGGCATGTGGAGAGTGATGCCTTCACTTACTGTACATACTGAGGTGCATTTGTGCATTGGCAGTTGTTCACATGCCTTTGTACACACTTGAGTGGACTTGAACTGCAATGCTCCCGTTTAAGCAGAGGGTGAGTGATTCAGCAAAGTGACGTGTTATTTCCATTTCTAGACTCGAGCGAGGTACAGGCCTGCAGCTTTTATTTTAGTGTGTGCGTGGGCCTTCCCACTGTGAATTACTGTGTGATATTTTGTGTACACCAGACCTTTATAATGTTTGTGTTTTAGTTAAAATAGTTGAAAGAAGTAATTTGAAATCCAAACATTTTGGTTTTAAATTTAGACATTTGTTGATTTCTAGCTTTATACTGATTGGTTAGTTGGTTTGTAGCTGTATTTTGATTGGTATGTTTGTAGCTGTATTCTAATTGATTGATTTTGTCCGTATTCTGATTGGTTGATTTATAGTTTTATTCTGAGTAATTGGCTTGTAGCTCTATTCTGATTGGTTAGTTGGTTTGTATCTCTGTTCTGATTGGTTAGTTAGCTTGCAGCTCTACTGTGATTTGGTAGTTAGTTAGTAGCGGTATTGTGATTGGTGGGTTGTTCGTAGCCTTATACTGATTGGTTGGTTGATTTGCAGCCATATTCTGATTGGTTGGGCCAGAGGCATTATCTTTTCAGTTGTCCGTCTGGGTGGGTATTTTGGTGGGACCCCAATACCACGGCTCCACCTCATGACCACTACGGCACAGACTCTGGCTCCCAATGACTTCATCAGTGTGAGATGGCTGCACCAGTATCCAAGGTATTTTGGCTTCATTTTTGTGCAGTGGGAGAAAGTGGAGACGTGTTGTCCATTTTTATAAAGAGTCATTGTTGTGGCTGAGTATGACCATCAGCTGTGCCTTGTAAATATTAGAGTTGTTTGTCAGTCTTGGTCATGTTTTTTATGTTAGACTCTAGCAGGGCCTCAAGTCATCAAAATGGAGAGCTAGACTGCATGTTCTTTTGTTTCAGAAACTGGTTCTTCTGACACATTCAGAATCATTACTGCGTTTGCTAGTGTTGTTAACAGGCTGCTCGCTTTCTGCCAGCCCATGTAAAATTTATATTTTAAAGGCTTATTACAGTTTTCATCAGCCCTGGAACTCAAACCATTCTCTGAGCCCCCCC
>NW_019524741.1:1273473-1285806 GCF_002814215.2 Seriola lalandi dorsalis | reverse complement strand
GAATTTATACATTTAAATAATTAAATTAATGTCATAAATGTTCAATGACTAGCTGACTAATGGCTTGCACTAACAACTTCTAGTCGACTAGGAAAGTGTTTAGTTGTGGGTAGCCCTTAATTTCTTGTTGGCGATACCTGTTTATCTGCATCAGCCAATAAAATTATCCTGTTGATGTATTGGTTGGGCTCTGTTGGTAACTGGGATGTTGCCTGTCATATATAATTTGTCTCAGATATTGTACTTGTGTTTGGCTGTAAAATCACATGTCTGAATTGTCTGTAATTTTCTCTTGTTCTTCCATCTTTTCACTCTGCTCTCTGCTCCTCCCTCCCTGCAGTGGAGAAGTGCATTAGCAGAGATTAATAGAAGGTAGTCATGTTACAAATCATCCGCTGTGCATTTCCCTATTCATCCTCCAACCCTCCCTTCTTCTATCACCTCTTTCTCATTTTCTCTCTCTCTCTCTCTCGCTCTCTCTCTCTCTCTCTCTCTCTCTCATACACCGTCTCTCTTTCCCTTTCCACTCTCATAAACAGCAGCGTGGTCAGATTGCAGGCCAACCTAAAAGAGCAGACCATTTATCCACCTCTGAATACTGGAAACCTGCCACAGGTGCAGTGGAGCACAATAAGTCTTTCTCTTACAAATACACAAGAGTGCAGAGTGCTGTCCATGGTGTGTATGTGTGTGTGGGTGTATGTGTGGATGTGTGTTTGAGCCCATGCCATCATTTGGATGCAGGTGAGATAAATAGTGATGCTGGGCAACCTTTAAAACTGGCTCTGTAGACAGCCCTCATCCAATACCCCCCTTTATGTCCAGCCAAACTGTTTCTCTTATCAGCCACCCCCCATTCTCCCCTCCTCCCCCCCTCTCTCTTTCTCTCTCTCTCTCTCATCTCATCCGTTTGTGTATTTCACCACCCCTTTCTTCTGCCCTTCTTGGTTTTTGTTTGACTCCCCTCTCTCCTCCCACTCTCCCAAGGTTCCTTTCTTCCTTTCTTCAAACCCATCTCCGCCTCCTGTCTTTGCTTTCCTGTGCCAGCGTGCTGCTCATATTTGTTGTCTTAGCAGCCCTCCTCAGCAGGGTTTTTGTATTGGCTGTAATAAGTTGTATTTCTGCTCTGTGCCACCTGTGTCAGCTGGCACTCTTCTCCTTCTGCCTCATGTCACACACTGAGTTCTTAATGCATTTACATCCCGACTGCTGGGAGGCAAGTAGGTGTTTGCTCTGATGTGTGTGTTTATGGGTGCATGTTGTGTATATTTGTGTTAAGTGTTTGTTGCTGTGCTAGCGCATGCATGAGCATCTCATCCCTACGTTGTCATATTCACAACTGAGTTGGTCTCCATGAATTTCAATGCGATGTTATCTGTGGCAGCTGGTGACACTTCTTGATACGACTCCAGTGCTCCCTACACCTCCAGACATACAATGACTTACATATTTACCTGCTAATCCAGCTCGATGACTCCAGCTCACTCTCTACAGGGACACAGACACACATCCTGTAGATTAGCCTAACACCAAAGAGGTTTTATTCACGTGTGTGTGTGTTTGTGTGTGTGTGTGGAAATGCCTCATTTTAGCCGCATTCATGTTTTTTCTATCTTTACTTATAAATCACAGATTACTTAAGTTCAAATATCCGTTTTAGTTTTGGCATCACATTTACCTTGAGAAGGTGATGTAAAGGTTGTTTTGCAGTACCCTTGATACCTGCTTAGTTTCCCTGTGATTGAAATAAGAAATGTACTCGATCTGGTCGGTGCTTTTGGGCTTTGATCCAGTTGCGTTCAGCGGGTGGCTTTCTGTGTAGCTGTGGTTTGTGGGGTAACTCCCCAGCAGCAGTATATCTTAAAGGCTGTCTGGCTGATGAAAGGATGTGATGAAATGATGTGATATGTCTTCAGTTGATGAACTCACAGCAAAATTGTGACCTGACGCAACCAGCATGCTCCTAACTGACTGAATGATTGACAGGCGGGACATGCAGTCTCTTATCAATAGCACACACTGACAGAGAGGGACACTCAGAGGCCATTTCACAGGGGATGTGTGTCAACAATTTTGTCTGGAAAATGACACACTGGATGCATTTATCTTTTATTTGTACAAAATGTGAATGTTCTTCACTTCAACTTGAAGAATTGTGGTGGCTGTGTGGAAGACAATAATTAATCTTCTTCGGGAAAATATTGTATGTGAAGATTGAGTTGCTTGCCATTGTAAAGGTGTTGGTGTCGAGTTGATCTAAAAAGTTAGATCAATCAGTCATCACACTTAAATGTCATTTAAGGCACTAGATTTAAAAAAAGAACATTTAGCTCAGTAGCTGTGCACTGGCATAGAACTTTTACAGAAAAAAAATCCTATAAAGGTTCTCTCTCTTTCTCTCACCTTACCAAGAGTGATAGTTGTTCCCTCAGTTGTAGACCTGATGCTACTGTGCTACAAATGTGCAACTTTGGTGTCAAAGTCTGTGAATATTTTGGTTACAACAAAGCAGATGTGTAAACTGTTTTTGTTATTAAAAGTTTACTGATCAGTAAACAGCAGTGTATTGGAGTGGTTAAGGAATTGTCGACATTACATTACTGAATATTGTGGTTTGCAAATAATAGCTATAGCAGATGTTAATGTTGCACACACGTATCGTACCACCACAGGACTTCACAGCCTCTAAACTTGTCAGTATGGAGGTGCATGGTCTACACTTTGTACCAGTATCACTACTGCACTAATGGTCTTTCACACTTACAGAGCAGCAGCAGCGAAAGTGGCTCCTTTTTGTGCCAGTAGAACACACAATTAGATAGCTGCTGCTAACCTGAACAGGCAAGTTCAATGGTGTGATACCTCAGTGTGGTGTAGTGTGTAATGTGAGGTCAGCATGTAAGGCTGTCAGTAGGCAGGCAAGTGGAGAGGAGTAGAGTGGGGTAGACAGGGTTGCAGCTGAAAAGGATTTCCCTGTACTGGTTAGGGATGCATACAGGGAAGATTTCCTTTTATTAAACAGGCCCAGAATTATGTAATAACATTATATAATTGACACACTTAACTGTGGGTCACATCTGAGCTGTGGCTGTGGCGCAGACAGTGAAGTGTGTGTGTTTCCATGGAAGGTGTGTGAAGAAAATCAGGAGTGAGAAAGAAAGCTTACAAAAGACAATGCCTCGACAAAGTCTGTGTAATTCAAAGACTTTGTTGCCAGCGGTTTCCTCCAAGACTACACATTTGATAGAAAATATTTCCAATAATAGAGTAATATATGCCATTCAGCAAGTTCTCTTAAAGAGGAACTGAACTGAATTTACACATCAAAGTCTGCTGCTACTACTGCATTTGTGAAGAGAAAGTTGTATAAAGCCTTTTCTGGCTGCGTGACGTCTGATAATCTGCTCAAATGATGTCACTTGAGTCAGCGTTGGTTGGGGCTGAAGACAACAAGTTTGAAAAGTAAAAAATCTGGGGGTGTGGAGTTACCAGACCTCCGTAGTCCACCTCTCATCTCTACTTGTGGCTTCATTAACCATTACTAGCATAACACACCTGAATCTCAGATAAAACTGTCAGTGGTGGAGTTGCATTATGGAAAAGGTGTATCACATGCACACGATAATGGTTAGGGATAATTCTTGCCTTAAGGTCAAACCACAGTGCGCCCAGAAAGTCCTATGGGGGCTTCCCTGATAAAAGCATTGCGAGATACCTTACTCCCAATGCATTTGTCTTCTACAACAATGATCTGAACATATCCAAGGAAGACTTTATCACAGAGATTGCCCTAAGTTTTTGATTTTCTGCTCATGAACTAGAGTTACAGTATATAACAACTGAAGCCATGAGGGGAAAAAAATGAAAACACTAAATTGAATTTATTAAAACCTAAATTTACCTATAATAAATTAAAGTAATTTTCCCTCTGTGAAAGTGTCCTTTCATTAATTGGAAAGAGGATATAATTAAAATTTTTGTATTCATTACACTGGGGTGGGTGGGTAAGGTTTTAGCCAGTACCTTCGCTCATATCTCTCTAAGTTGTATTTTGTGAAGACAAGTAGTCTGGGGCATTGGGGAGGTAAAACATCCCCGCTGTAGTGAACAGATGCTCAGAGGACAGGGATTTTTCATCCACTACCAAGCAAACAAGCTGCTGTGTATCAGCAGAGCAGCAGACCCGGCGGGACAAGAAAAAGCAAAAAAAATGGCCTCACTAATGATAAATGAGTAATTAAAACAATTAGCCAGCAATTCTTTAATTCTCTTTGTATTAAAGTGTTCTCCTTTGTGTTTTTTGTTGATTATGTGCATAGTATGCACACATATTCATTCAAAAACATTATTTGAGATTTGCCAAATATGGTATTTGGATTGGTGTGTGTGTGTGTTTGTTCTTGCAAATGTGATTTGTTGTGTTTTTTTGCATGTATTTATGAGAGATGAAGCGAGAGCAGAGCATCTTAATTTAGGTAAACAGAAGAAAGGAAACAAAAAAAAAATCTTTCGACTTTGGGCATAAAAAATGCATGTGGGGCAATCATACATAATATACTGTATAGCTTTTATTATACATAGGTTTACTTCCTCTATAAGGTGCATTACCCAATTAAAATGGCTTTGCTTTGGGTTTAATTGTGTTTTAAAAATTCTCTTTTGGCTCACCCACTCTCAGGCAGGTCACAGTACAGGTTCAGCAACATAACAGCACCCAAGGAGCTGATAGGCCAGATGTATAGTTTGTGAGGCACATCTGTCTACAGTCCTGATAGTTATTGTTGCTCCTACAATTATCAAACACTGCTTCTGCCTGTCTGCCTGTTTGCCAGTGTTAGTCACACTGCATGATGGGAAGTAGAAAAGAAAGACTCAACCTCTATGCAACAAAGTTTATTCACTCCAATATTTGATCTATCTCTGCAGTTTAAAGGGCAGCAGAAGGCAGACACAATTACTGCCATGGGCAGCATGAGTGCTGATTTGTTATTTAGATTGAGATTTTCATCTATGGTACGCTGTGTTCTTTAGATGTTGGCAAAGTTGAATTTTTTCCAGTGTTGCTATTCTCCCATTAATGTCTATGTCTGTGTGCTGATGGTGTTTGTCGAGCAACTCTGAGTGATTACCGTGTAGAGCAACAGTACAGGCTCTCTTACCACAACGAATTACGCCAGAGTGCCAGGCCCACAGGGAGAACTCTTCATCAGAGGACCAAGGAGAAGATAAAAGAGTGCTACAACTCAATCACTATCTGGTCACAGAGTTTAACAGGAGACAAAACTCAGTGTGACACATGCAATGCATCTAATTAACACAAGATACACAGGTGGAGGCAGGAAACAAATGCAACACAACAGCCTGAAGCTAGAGTTACAGAAGAAGTAGTAAGAATGTGGTATTCAGCACCATATCAGACAGAGTGGTGACTTAGCTTAGAGCACAATATATGAAACATGGATAAGACTCCAGGACAGACATTTGTGTCAACACAAACAGACACATGCACATATGACACACACAGTTGGATGCACATGCCACAAATCATGTCTATTTTGTCTCTTGCTTTTTTATTCTCCCTCCCAGATGCTCATGCACATGAGCACACAAACACACATAAACGCCACGTGAACCTGATACTGTGATTACTGCCTATAGTCATAAGGTCAAGCTGGTGGATCAAACAGCCATCCCAGTAGACACCACTTCCCTACGGGACATGAAAGGCCTGGACAACAAGCGTGCTGCTGAGCCCATAGTGCCTCCACAAGCCCTCAAACAGGACCTCTGCTGGGAATCACGGCAGGAGACACTCCCCGTGGGCTGGAGTCCTTTGGAGATGTACATTCAGCAGCAGCAGAGGATCAAAGCCTGCTGGAGAAAATATATCAGATTAATAAAGCCAAGCTGTTTCTGCAGCTCAGAGACATGGATGGTGACCAGCATGGTTAAATCTGCTCCTCTACTGATTTTTATAATGTTTCACAGTTATTCTTTAGTATGCTGTAAACACATTTCATGGACTAAACTCAAATTGTTCCTTAAGTTTCTATCCAGGCATGTTTTAATCTATGTAAAATTACTGTTTGTAATTAGTGGAAACAGCCACATGTTTGAGTTTCAGTCAGACTCGGACGAGGAGTCTGTTGTGCACCAAAATCAGCGACTAGCAGACATATCAGAATGGTTATCATAGTTAGTATCTCTTATTTTTTTATGTTGTTTAATAGTTTGCTAGCTTGCAACTGGCAGTGACTGACACAGTGTTAGTGTTGTTGTGCTAATACAAACTCTGTATTGACAAGGTTTCAGGTTTGTTTTGCCCGCCCCCTTCCCTGCAAATTGGTGGGATTGGTTCCTTAGCTATATGACTTGAATCCCTGGCTGTCTGAATCTGTGTTTTTGAGACTGTTATTGGTTCATTGCAGTTCCAAGGTGGAAATACACAGTCATGACGTTGACCGTTTTTTTTTTCGCTCATGATATGTCTGTATTATATAAAAAACACCATATGGACATGTTAACAAGATTAAAAACCTGATGTTCAAATATAAAACACTATTTATACTATGGCTAAGGACATAAGTTATTTACTGAGAGATGTGGACCTATATTGCCCAGTATGCCCAACATTCTGAAGTCGATGTCAATCCATCCATTAGTACAGAGTTGTGACTAAACCTTGACTGAGAGACTATATTTGTCTTTTTTTATAGACAATACCGACAATATATGTGTTATATATTGTGTGTACTAGTCCCCACAGAGGTTGCTGCTGCTGGAAAACACTAGTTGGTGCATTTGCATATGGATGCATGTTCACATGCAACACAGGTGATTACCTGGGCTGCAGTTTATAAACATCATTGCCTGTTGGCGTTTATCAAACATAATAAATAGTTGAATTTCACTGTAACTTTTGCCAGGCACAAAGTCAGAACTGCCCTGGAAGTAGCAGGTACAGAGACACACTGCCCAGATAGGTTAGAGAGACAGACAGATAAGAGAGTGATGCACTCCAAGCTAGCACTTAATGTTAGTCAAATAATGTTAGTCTGTTAGTCTTGATGCTGACATCAAACTTGGAGAGCAGAGAACAAGTTTACATGATGATTTACCTGACCTGATAAAATCACTCTCTGTATTTTTCTCTCTTCGTGACCAGAAGGACAGATCTTCTCACTAAAGTTGTAAACATTGGAGGCGGGGTCCTTGCATAATTTGCGGAGCATTACACAACTTGTGCAGGGAGCATATAGGCCCACATGCAGGCATCTATAAAAGGACGGTTCTAACAATTTGGGACCAGTTCCAGGGTGGCTGCGGGGTTGTAAAAAGTAGTGAAAGGTAGTAAATTAAATTAAGCCAAATTAAGGCTAGTAAAAAGTAGTAAAAAGTAGTAAACGTCATCTGACGAGGTAGTAAATTTTTGAGCCTCCATCCAACTGGACCTATGCGTTTTTCAATTTGTGTAACTTACCTGCAGGCCATTAAATTATTATTAGTAAATTATTAAACTTTCGTGAATTTATTTCTATGTTGCGAGTAGGACCTGAGTGATAGGAATATTATCAATGGAATGATGTACGTGCATTGGTCACGTGCGCGTGCTCGTTGAATCTGGGTACCTGGCTGGCTCATCTGTGCGAGTTCGTTAGTTTGCCGCAGACATGGGCAAATGCAAGTTTTCTGACCTCTGGATGGAGGAATCAGCGTTTAAAGACTGGCTTCAGCCAGTAGTTGGCAACAACCGAGAGGCTTACTGCAACGTCTGTAAGAAGACTATACATATTACATGGATGGGGGTGAAGGCAGTTAAATCGCACATGGAGTCGACTAGCCACCAAGCAAGGATGCGGGGTCGTAACTCGCAGCTACCGCTGTCACTATTTTGCACCGGCACTAGTGCTAGCAGTGCTACATCGGATATTACGGCTACATCTACGCCCTCGTCCCGTGGGGCATGGGGGCAGTGCTAACTGCTAACTCCCCCAAAGCATGTCCCCTTGGGTCGGCTTTAAGCTGCCTGTCCATAACTTGGCCTATGTTGTCCCAAATTGTCTCATTCTTTTTCCTATGTGCTGCATGTGGTGAGCTTATACAACAGGACTATGGGTCAATTTACACCAGACTTACACTTAAAGTTTGCTCCCTCTGTGTGTGTGTGTGTGTGTGTGTGTGTGTGTGTGTTGGCCAGTTATTGTGCCCAGTGTTGAACTTAAATTAAGTTATTTATTCTGAAAAGTCTTGTAATTGTTATGCAATTGTTTTTGACTTTTTACATTGAGTAAAACCTATGGAGCAAGGCCTGTTGTGACCTCTTGATTAATTCAACTCCTATGGTCATGGCTCTATGCTGCCCCCCCACCCGGAGCACTCGTGCCCCTAAGTTTAAAAAAAAAAAAAACAGCACAGAAAAAATAATGGGGGCACAGGTAGGCCACACTTTACGCCGCTACAGTTGTAGCATAAAGTTGTGGTGGTAGTAAAAAATATTGTGAAGGTAGTAAAAAGGTAGTAAATTCATCCCTGAATCTCTGTAGACACCCTGAGTTCCCAACTAGATGCATTTCTTGAAGTTTAGTGTATCTTTTTGGTCTCTGAATTTTAAAGCTTGGATTACAGTGCCAGAGTCAGGAATTCATATTGGGACCACACATGCAAGTAATACATTCACTTCTTTTACTATGTGTACTCTGAGATATCTCATGTAGAAGTTGATTTCTCATTTTCTCCCACTGCCTACTACTTTAATCTCATTCATCATCATACAGTATATTAGAGTGACTTCATTTTTTAGAACTACAAATACCATACTTCCATATAACTCACACAGCCTGTCTTTCCACTGGTGGGACATTGCACCAGGTGAAACATACTGATAGCAGCTCTACACACAGCATGACAGGCAGAGGAAATGAAGCAGAACCATAGATCAGAGTGAGGAGGAGGCTCTCTGAAGGACGGATTTGTCAAGCGTTCCCCCGACCCACATGCAGATAGATTGGAGGCAGACTCATTAAAAATAATTGTCCTTGAAACGTATGGCCATCCAGACCCTGAGGAATACCTTTGGCTCTCAGGGTTGGTTATTGAAGCTGACCACAGTAAATCAGCCCCAGCGGTTGTGTCGACAGCCTGGGAGAAGATTAAGCTGGTATCTCGGCATCGGGAGAAACCTGGATTTACTGCACAAAATAACACAGTCCCAGACCACATAAGTCAAGCTAAATGGATGTGTGTGTTTGCGTGCGTGTGTGTTGATGTCTGTTGCTGTGTGTTATGAGAAACAGTGCATTGATCAGTATAATTACACAGTGCACCCTCAGAAAGAAACCAACACATTAACCTTTGCTGTGAAAGTCAAATGTTGGAAATTAATTTTACCTCCGATTACAAAGATGGCATGACTTTTCATGTACCAGAGTAGCTGTGTTTCTTTGTCAATATCGGCCTACAGTTAAAACCTTCGCTTTTGTCTTGAGGGCCTGTCAGATGTTTGCTTGAGAAGCACGCTAACATTTCTGGGACATAACATTACAGTTTATAACGTCTTACTGTGCCCCATGAAGGGTTGAGAGATGATAGTTTGACTCTAACTTCTGTCTCGTTCCAGACACTGATTACTCTCTGTGCAGTTAACTTGGAGCTTCAGCTAATTAGCATCAATGGTAATTAGCGGCGTCGTTAAGAGCCTTATAATCAACTTTTCTCCTTCACTCATTTGACTCCCTGGGGCTGTCAGGTCTGTCTGTGTCGGTTCCTTTTCCTCAGCAGGCAACATGCATTATACATGCTGTGTTACAGAGCTTATTTTTGTGAAATGATGACGCTGAGTCACTTTGAAATGAACACAACAGCTCCCCAGCTATCTGTAGCCATGTGCATCGCTTAGCATGGGTGATCGCTGTCCATGGTGCTAAACAGTGGCAGGCTGTGGGTGCTTAGGGGACAGCTCCATTGACCCACAGATCCCCCAAAGATGGAGAGCCTATATACATGGAGAGACTATAAAGCTCTGTGAGTACAAGATTACCTATTTGTTTACAGATATACAATTACACGTTTTGGTTTTTAAAATTACTAAATGTGGACAGTTTGTCTGTACATTACTTGTAAGAAAAGTAAGATTTATTATAACCAGCACAGCTGTGCCATCAGTACTTTTAGTTTCTGTACTCGGCAACGACACTAAAAAAAGTTAAATGGAACAATAAACACAAACAGTCAGATGATCAAAGAAGTAAGCCATAAAATTATTATCCAAATTTTCTGAGTTAACAAACTGGCTGAATGATTCAACTCTGACCCACTGTACTTAACTGTAGTTGCACAAATAAATTATTTTCTGTGCAATGAGGGATTATTAGCAACCTCATGAATGTGCGTACATAGGTTGTACCACCAGATTAAGTGGCATCTAATCAGGATATCTGGTTGACATGTTTACAACCTGTATGATTCCCCCAACTGGTTGTGTTTGTTGCCCTGTTGGACGCCACTCCAAGATCAAGGCAATTACTTTGATGAGTGCAGTTTTATCAAACTGACAGAACTGATGGCCAAAGTCATTGAATATAAAACCTAAGTTGTAATAAACCATAATATTTTATTATTTGTACTTTAAAATAGATATGATTTCTGTATAAGTTACTCATTTTTTAAAAGACCATAGATTTCACTTTTATTGCAAATGTCTATTTTTCCATAGAAGAGAACTTGATAGTCCTTTTCACTGCTGGCTCAGGTTTGCTTTTTTTGTACCATATTTTTGAATTAATGCTCATGCAAAAAAATGCCTTTTTTTATCTTTCCAGTATTGGGTCCCTTTTCTTTCCTTTTCTAATTTTGTACTCAGCTGACAGAATCCATTGTGCAGTTCCAAAAATCAGCAGCTACCACTGCCATAAAAATATCTTTATTGGCTGCTAAAGATGTAGTTGTTTAGCTGACATGAACACAAATCTGCTCATATTGAGCAGAAGCACAATGTGTATGAGAAAACTGTCCAACCAGCAGGATACAATTTTACAATTTTTATTTACACATATTTTCATCAAAGGGCTCAGCTTTGCCTCATAGTGTAATAGGAGGCAGTGGATAGATGTTATTCAGGCAATTACTTTACAGGCAGTGGGCGTAGGTGAGAAGTTGCTAAACCCCTCTTGGGACATTGGCAAAACTGTGTGTGTTTTGGCTGCATGAGGCCTAATGTGTTGGCATGTATTCATCCTCAACTAATCATCAAAACACAAACACCTACTCACTCTCCAAGCGAAGAATCACAGAGTTCACACAGGCTGTTGTCACACCTGTTGCTCATGGTGAATATGGAACAAACCATGTGTGTGAGGGTGAGATTGTGTGTGTGTGTGTGTGTGTGTGTGTGTGTGTGTGTGTGTGTGTGTGTGTGTGTGTGTGTGTGAGATTGTTTTTGTATGTTTGTGTTCATGTGTGGGTGTATGGTATGGAGTTATGAATTCTTATTTGTAACAAAACAAGGCAAGAAGTACCAAGCTATTACTTAGTCTGATGAATTGTGGTCTGATGTAACACAGAGAAAGAAGGTCGACTCCACGTTACAAATGTATGCGTTCATTGTACTATTAAAAACAAGTTGTGTATCAGTGCAACAACAGCTTCCAACTTTGGTGATTTTTTTTGTTTTATTCTTCACATGAAGGATCTTTTACTCTTCACTGAGAAGAAAAAAATTCTCTAACCTTTTGGGCTTATGAAACCCTCACAAATCCCATTTGACAATGTCAGAATGCAATACTGCAACAATACTGACTTTCTTGAACTGACTTTACATTTTTGAGCTGGAATCAGTAAAGAAAATCAATACCAAGAAAACCAGGAGCACCGGACAACCTAATTTTGTGACGTGAATTTTATTTGGCCGCTAAATTATTTCAAAGTGATGATATCAGAAGACAATAAGGTGGAATGGGACAAAGTCAATCCCCCTTTCTTTCTATTAAACTGAATATTAAGAAGTGATTATCTATATATTAACATAAAGGACAATATACAGTTGTTGTGTGTGAACAACTGTATTTATTCCTTTATTCTGTCTGTCCTCATATTAACCAGACTATGATGGTCTACCAATGTGGAACTGTTGCCTAGATACAGGCAGAGACTAGCCTGTTATTTAACTGACCTTCAAGAAAAACAAAAAAAAAAACAGTATTCCTGAGCCAATGTCAGTGTACAAAGACAGTTAATACAAAATAACTAAAAGTGTGAGGCAATTAAACAAGCTGATCATCACCACGGTGTCTGAGGCCAAACCTTGGCGCTGTGTGTTTTTTTTTTTCGGGGGGGGGG
>NW_019524741.1:1207615-1273453 GCF_002814215.2 Seriola lalandi dorsalis | reverse complement strand
GGGGGGGGGGGGGGGGGGGGTTATGTGGAGGTTCTCACACTGCAAGTGAAATGAAACAGTTTCTCCCCTAGATCTGCTTTGGCCATCACTCCCCGACCTGATGCAACCAGATACAACCGTCACCCTTCACTGAACCTGCCAGCCAAGCCCATTTGTTTGCATAAGGGACCTGCCAGTGAAGCCATGTTAGTGTGGCCACGGAATTACTGAAACTGCAATCGCAAAATACATTCACGGGCATGCGCACACGCGCAAACGTGCATGCACACACACACACTGGTACACATTCACACATACACACATACACAAAGTGTGACACCAAACGGTGGCTGTCGATGGGGTCTAGCTAAGAAGCCACTTTACCATCAGCCCAGGTGATAATGATGATGCTCCATCAATGCCAGAGGGCTGGAGTTGAGGCAATATAAAGCATACACATATTGAGAAATACACACACACACACACACACACACGCACTCACATTATAGAAATGATATCCTGTCTGTCTGAATATATGGCTGTTAAATGAGGGTAATTACTTACAGTATATTAGTCTCTTTTTGTCTCTTATGAGCCTTTTGCTCCCTCTCCTTCAGACTTTTCTTGCTGTCTTTGACATTCTTAAACCAAAAATGTAAATGTTATAATACCGGTAGTGTGAACATGGAGGCTTTGCAAAGTTATTCATTGCAAACGCGAGGATGTCAGTAAATGAGAAGCAAATGACAAGATAATTTAATGCTTGTAAAGGGGAGTGTAATGGAGAGACATCAGTTAGTAGTTTCTATCACAGGTATCAGGATGTTTTCTATTAGTAGGTTGAGTGAATGATCATTTACAAGACCCTGACCGAAAATGTTGAAGGTGTTATATATGCAATAAAACATGTTTTCGACTCGGTATGAATGATGGAAGGCAGGTTCTTTTAAAGACACTGCCTGCTTACGTATCATGTTTTCCTGTTGTTGTAGTATGATGTCCAAAAAGTCCTCAACTTACATCCATTGTAAGAACACATTGTGTTTTTAGTTGCTGTATTTTGATGATGTTTTCTGTGCATTTGTGTGTTGTATGTGTGAGTGCACATGTAACTTGACATTTGAGTGACACCTTACTAAATTAATTTCACGAGAGACGCAGCTCTAAGCTTTCAATTATCTCACATTTCATCAGAGAAGTGGGGGTTCTTTCTTAAGGATTAATGAGGCAATGAAAGGAGAATGTTGTTGTCTGGTGCTATTTTTTGTTTGGCTAGTTTATATCAGTGGTATGATAATATACAATCTTCCCCTTGTATTTCTTTTTGACTGAGATACTCAAATTAAATATGCCTGCATTCACAGCATCTTAAATGAAATCTGGAGATCTAATGCAAATTAATAAATGGTGCAATGTAGACAGCTCGATAAATCTGTCATTGAATTAGACCTCCTCCAACATTCTGCTCAAACTGATAATATGCTATGCATAAACTCTCACATAATACATGTATCACTGCTGCAAACCTCCATTTGCTGGCAGGAAAAAGATGACTTTGATGTTGGGTCATTAGGCTTTTTAGACAAGAATGGTGAAAGTGAGACATTACCATCTCTTAGCAGAGAGAGTGGCTGGAGCAAGAAAATGACACTTTCTTCTCATTTCTCATTCAGTAAATGGGGTGAATTATTGCTGTCAACACATGAATTACCTCCCACCCCACATCCCATCACACACACATACACACACAAACAGGCACATACCCTTGGAGGCTTGCATTGTTTGCTGGGAAATAAATCAAAATCATGTCAAGTCTTATGGCACAATATGATGCTGATCCACAACTGTGTGCGTCAGAATGCTGAGGACAGTGGCAAATATGATATGAGCTTTAACCGAACTGCACAAAAAAAAAATCACAGTATTCCAAATGCATGTAGTTCATTTTAGGAGCAATTTTCCACAAGATACTCATATTAACCGTTATGATATGATACAGATATAAGAATTAGCCCTGACCCCCTACTCTCTCTACCAACATCTTACAGTAGTTTGTTGTGTGAATTCACCTGTGGCAGTCTCTAAATGGATGTTGAATCATGGAGACAACAGAAAAGGAAACAAATATGAAGAAAACTTAAAAAATCATATGAAAACAAACAAGGGCAAAGACTTGTACTCGCATGCTCACACACACACACACACACACACACACACACACACACACACACACACACACACACACTCACACTCACACACAGAGTCACCCACAGTCCCTCACATGTCTCGCCCACAGCCCTTCTGGGCTTGTCTCCATGGTAACAACAGCAGGGATGGTGTCCTTGGCAAAGATGGAGAGATGGAGGGAGGGAGGACGAGAGAGAGAGAGAGGGAGGGAGAGAGGGAGGGAGGGAGGGAGGGAGAGGTAGCGAGTGAGCGGGTGGAGGTACAGACACTTGTTGAACGCTTAAAAAGATGCCTTGACATTCTGAATTTTAATCTGTTGTATATGATGTTTGTTCCGTCCTGTGTTCATTGTCCCTCGGGCTCTCTTCTTGTTTCCCTCTCAATGCGATTGAGATGTGAACCAGTGATGCAGCTGATTTTTTTCTTAAGGGATACCTTGACATTTTCACTTTCATTCAATTATTTTTCTTTTAAGAAGTAGTTTCAACAGCAAGGAAAATGTCTCTGAATTTTTGGCCACCTCAGTGTACAATGAAAAGCTATATTTACATTCTTCAGTGCAGACAACGCTTTACATCTGAGTTTGCCTGGAGTGTATACAGTACGCACACACCACCAATTTACATTATGTTCTGCCCTGTGCCAGCAACTGCTTTAATGGAGGGCTTTATTGTTAAAATTCGGATTGGTTTGACAAATAAGATTGTGGTGAAATGTCGTCATGCCCTGTAGGAAGAATAACCAAATGAAACTCAGACTGGTTCTCACACTAACAGCAGAATGTCGTTAATAATCAAAAAGCTCCACTTGCCATTCCCAGAGGCAGAGTCATTCTTTTAAATCTAAGCCGTGAGTCTGCTTTTAAGTGCATTTTCTGATATCAAAAAGAAATTCACTGCAGAAATGACATTTCAACTCTGTATTAACTTAATTCTGAGAAAGGCCCTGTGAGGCACTTTTCCCACCGAGTAATGTTACTCATGTACCCACAAATAGTAGACAACACAGCGCTGTTGAAATGCTTCATCATGGTTTCATGAACAAGGGGTTATAAAAGCTGCTCTGACTTTGCCTTTGTTGTCTATGATTCTGCAGTAAAATGGTTTGTTTCATTGTTTTTAGAAAATTCGCTTTTCATTTCATTTCATCCAGAGCCTAAACTCCTGTAGTGTAGAGTGACTATGGAGAACATTATCGTCTTTTACGCTGAAGTTAAGGTGCCGCGTGTCCCCCTGCCATATGTGTCAGCATGTGCCCTCTACTACATTAGTTGCTGAAATGTCTGCAGAAATGTCACCAAGGAAAATCAAGTCACCCTGTACCTGATTGAAAACATGCGCTCCCTCTTACCTCCAGGGCCGGAGTAAAATCCTTGAGTTAGACAAGAAGGAAAAAATAGAGCTTACTGTACCTTGTGAGCATGTACTTAGTCTTCTGGAGTAGATTCAGAGATCACAGAAAGCAGAGCCAAAGGCCCTCTAGGGTTAGAGCGGACAGGACAGAGAACGTTGACCTTGCTCCTCATCATCATCCGTTACAGCTAGATGAATGATGTCAGTCAGTCTACAGTCTGGCAGATGTCTCAATAACAAGTGCTCTGTATCCTGGCACAGTAGTGTGCAAGCACGTGTGTGTGTGTATGTGTGTGTGTATGCGTGCGCGCATTTCCTCTCTGTGTAAAACAGACAAGGGACAGACAGATTGAGAGAGACAGAAAGAAAAAGGGAGAAAGAGAGTTCTCCCCCAGGTGTAGACACTACCTGTCTTGATAGCAGATGGGGCAGATCAGATAGCAAGGTCCTTATGGTGTACGGGGCTTTCAGCAGGGGCACAGTAGGTCATTCACACACACACACACACACACACACACACACACACACACACACACACACACGTACACACACACACACACACACATGCACATTGATAATACATCCTGCACCTTTTATGTTGGTGCTGTGGGAGGTGAGGTGTGCATGGGGGTAGAGGGAGGACAAAAAGAGAATAAGAAAAAAAAGAAAATGCATGATGGGCGAGAAGGACAAAAACAGAGAATATTGTGTATATATATGGAAGCAGAAATCTGTTAGCATTCAACGCCTAATCAGAAACTTTGGGTTCATTGCAGGTTCATTTACCACAAAACATTGGCAGGGTACAGTTTTCATTATGGTAATTATGCAAATAGTTATGTAAATAAAATAAGTATGTAAATATGCAACGCCTGGAGCCATGCTGTTGAAGTAGATGACACTAAAGCTTAAGACAAGACCTGAAAGATGAAATCAGTTCATCTCCTCTTGCTCTTTTCTCCTCTCTCCAATCCCCTGCTTTTCTTATCTCTCCAATCTCTGCTTCAATCTGAGTTTCCCTTATTTCTCTCTTTTGTCTTTGAGCTGAACCTTGAAGGGCCTTTGTCTTGACTTTTGACGAGAGGCCTAATGTTTCCTTTCTTCTGACTTCGCCATGCAGGATGCATTAACTATATACTTATGAGCATCCATCCCTATCTTGAGTGTTGTCTTAATGCCTTAGAACTGAGGGGACAATAAATAAATAAATAAGTAAATGAATGAATAAATACAATCAAGAAAAATAATGCCATCAGCTACCACAGCTCATGGTTCCCTTTGATTCTTACAAAACCCTCTTACCACTGTCATGCCTGCCTTGCTGCCTTTATCGCCACTTGTCTGCTTATTTCCTATTTCCCATTTGATAGATAGATAGAGACACATAATATTACAATAACCACTGCCTCATTCTGACAAATATTTTCCAAAACCACATTTATATTAATTTATATAAATGTCCACTCATGCAGCCTATTTCTCTTTTAAATTACAGGACCATCTATTCTTAAATGGAGCTTCAAAGTGCTTTTTAATGGCTCGTCGACCCTACACTCATTTATTAATGTTAGCTATCCTCTGACTCGTATAGTAACTGTGGGTCGAGTTGAATGAGCATACACTAAATTCAGTTGGCTTTATCGTCATTGCTCGCCATAAACAATTCATAGAAATCTGTAAACTTCAGCAAAAATCAGTGTACCCTTTTTCTAAGAAAAAAATTGATACTGTACATGAATTTAAAAAAAAAAAGCAATTTTGTAGAATTTTTAAAAAAATGAGGTGAAAACCAACATTAAGATTCTGTCTCTATTCAAGGCGCTAATTAAATAACAAATGAGAAACAACCAGGCCAAATGGGGCCACCTGCAAATTCAGGTGCCAACATAATGGGCAAGTTGCTGGACAGACCCTTGTGAAACTAAATGTGTAGTGAGGATAAACTGGGAAGGCCTCCGTGTACTCCATTTTGGGAAATGAGGACTCATGCACAACAACACATTGAAGCAAACTGCACGATGCTCCTACAGTGGAAAATATACCAGGTTAAAATAAACCAGAATTTTCCTTTTTTAAGGCTTGATAAGCCTGGGGAACACCTGAATCGGCAGGCAGGTATTGTCTGGCCACAAGGAGTGCAACTTCTGTGGTTTTAGAAGCAAAAATCAAAGTGTGGAAGGAGATCGACTTTGAGTTTGCCTCAAAGAACTTTTTGACAAACTGTCAGATGAGTTTGGCAGGCAGCAACGGGCCCAGGTAGTCCTCAGCATGGGAGGAGAACTGCTGACATAACCTGTGGATATAGTCAGACAGTGGGGGAAACACTGTGAGGAACTTGTGTCTGGATGGACAAAACTAGTCTTAAAACTAAAAACTGAATTCACAGGAACATGATATTTATGAGATGGCAGCCTATATTTTGGAAGCTCTGTTCATACATTAAACAAAGGGTCATCACCTGAGACCAGCCGTTATCATTTTGCACGTTTTCATTCCTCAGTTGTTATATCAAGAGTACAGTAGATGGCACACAGTAATGTATGGTATACAGTATTGTACCTTTCATAATTTAGCAGGTCTGGACACAGTCTGCCTTAATTTGCAACTGGTTCATATGATCACATTCATCAGTGATCAGAGAGGAATTTAAGGGCTGTAACACCTCTGACAATACTGAAGAACCACCTCGACTTTGTAGTGCACGGCACAACAAATGTCTTTAAAGTGAGGTGAAGTGAAATAAACAAAGTCAGATTACCTGTCTCAGGCACCTCAGACAAGCCTTTGAAGCTTGTGCCAGAGGCAGGTTGCCAAATGGACAAATAGCCACAGCAATCTGCAGTGCTTTCTAAATGTAGGGCTGAGAGCGAATGTGTTGTCTGTTTAGAAGTGATTAGTCTATCTTGACAAAAAATAAAAATCTGATGATCACACTTGAGATGCAGAGACGCATTCTGATGTGAGGTGAGAACCGCTGTTTGGTTAAACTGAATCAAGAAATGATACGGATAGACTTGGGTACAAGATCAGGGTACATGAATAGCCAAGCCTGAATGTGATTTTGAAATGACAGCAGCATCCTCTTTCTTTTCAACTCTTTTGTAATATGAGCAAACTCATAATATGTACAACAAGGAATAGAAAGGCTGGTAACAGTAGTAAGTAGTAAAAAACGTTACAAAAAACTTTTTAGAATTATAGAATGCAAAAGACAAAAAGAGAATAGAAAGCTTAGCATTCACACAGTCCATTCGCTAAAGTTCATTTGTAAACCCTTCAGCTTGCCCATATTAATAGACAAGAGAAGAAAAACAAGTAAATGGTAGGGATTGTAAAACTCCTGTCAATTTACAGCCCGAGTAGATTTTCTCTCCATCTGAAGTAGATCCATATCACTTTTAGCTTGCTTGAATAGCTCACAAATATGAAACCCCTATAGTTCAAAGAGCTGTCAACACATAATACACTTAGAGCGAGTGAGAGAAAGAGTGGACTCAAGCATCTGACTATAAATTGACAACTTCTGTGAGGGCTTTCAAATCTAAATCAGCAAAAGGGATGTGGGAAGAGAGCTTAGTGGAAGGCATTCACAAGCCTGCTAAGAAAAAAATGCTGGATTTGAATAATTTAAATTGAAATGGAGACTACTACGTATGGTGCCAACAGTAATTATGATATGCATGCATTATATATTGGCACAGATTTTTAAATGCATGTACAGTATTTGTGCATGTTTCAATAGCTGACATTTGACTGAATCAGTTGTTTTCACTGAAATTCCTCCTTCTCCCTATTAAGCGCAGAGTTAGTAATGGGCTGAACTGATTGTAGCGGTAATTACCCGTATTGAAGAGTGTACAGTGTCCTGGCAGCAGTTTGTACCCTCTGGCTATCCTGCGTAGCGCTTAGAAAAGAATAAAACAGCTGAAGGTTACAACGTGCCTCAGCTTTAAAGGATAAAACCCCCATATAGAAACAGATGCTTGAGGGAAATTAAAAAACAGAGGGAGAGTTCACTGCTTGAGATTGCATCATCGTCAGCCCGACGGCATAATACACAATCGGCTTATCTTCCCAGAGTTGGCCCACTCCTCTCTAGGCACTTAAAATAAAGCATCAAAAATAGTCCTACCTGTTCCCATCTGCGTAGCTGGATTCAGGCCAAGTGCCAGTGTTTCTGGCAGATAATGGCTTGACACTCTGATCAGGAGATGTACTGCAGGTCAAACAGTTGCGTTATTATAAATGTCAGCATTGTTATTGATTAAAATGGATTAAAAATGGCAAAATAAGCTTAGATAATGGGCCAAACCAACCCCAATTTATCTTCACTTGGAGATTAGACTGTAGGGAGCGTTTCTACATGATTGCGTCGGAGAGAAAGTATCTAGCATTGCATTGCATGAAAACTCCCAGGATTTCCTTTGCAACCCACACTACACATCCCATCTCCTCAACCCAGAAATTACAGTCCCAGTAATTACAGAACTCTAATTAAGCCAGGAGTGGCAGAGAATGGGAAAGGCATGCTCCCATGACATTTCTTCAACAAGAAAAATGATATTCCATATTTAGCTGGGGTTTGGAGAAAATGTGGCAGGATAATGGATATGGTGGTTTGGAGAGGCAGAGGTCCCAGTGTTAGCGTCCTCTGATAAATACTACATTTTATTTTGTGTGACCACTTTAACCCTGGAGAAAAATCATCTTTCAGATCATAATGGAGCACTGCTGTGATATTAATCCAACTAAATACTGTGAAATTTTATAGCTTGATCATACTGAAACTGCAAGCATGCATTCAAATTATTTCACTAAAGGGACTTGCAAAACGTCCATCAACACACCATTATGTGATTTTCACAGACCATAGTTGTGGTTTAAAAAAGGGGATATAATAGATTCATTGAATGGAGCAAGCTAAATTATGCATCAGAGTAAAACAAAAGATCATAGGCTTTTCACTTTAGGAGGATAAATCTTTAAGTTAAAATGGCAATAATCTGACAGCCATATTTCCAGCATTAAATTATACAACATACATAAAGATGCATAAACAGTTTCCTTGAAAATTGTCTTTTTTTCCTTTTGATGCCAACTTGGTCTCCAATAAATTACACTGGTTGCACTAGTAATTTTCAACAACATTTATCTACAAAATATTCACTGACAACAAATTTAATTTGTTTGTCTCTCTTACAACATATTCTGCTTGTAGCAACTAACGTTTTGGCACTGAAAGCACATGGTTATGGTCAGGGAAGGGCCTTAAAAAGTTACTCGAAGCACAGGGCACAATGTATTTACTTCCCAAAACCACAGTCTTTCCCTAACTGTAACCAGAGAGCCATTGTTGACTAAACCTGACCACACCATGGGGCTCAGGATGTGAACTCCAGTCTCAGTTGTCCTTTGTTTAGAACATCCACCATCCACCGTGACGATATCCCTGCATCCTATGTGCAGCACAAAAGACCAATGCTTCACTGATATGAACATTGTCACTGACCATAAGCCAAGTGATCACTTTTCCCTCAAAACACTTTAGTCGTAGATAAACCTGATTTTTAGCTGACAGTGTTGTTCATGTGGATCATGTCTTATATCAATCAGTCCAGAGTGACCTTTTGCCTGTTATGCATTTCTCTATGCACTGTCAAGGCCAGCTCAAACAGCTAAAATCACTGAGAGCAGTTTCATAAGCCAGTAATCAGTGTCAGTCAAAAATCAGGAGCCATATGACATTTCAACACAACCCTGAACACCCAGGGGTCCATAGGCCTTTGCTGGAAGAGGAAAATTTTTGTGCAGCAGTTGCCCACTTTGTCAGTAAACCAGCTTTGTGTTTGAGATGATAACCTTGCATGGCTGTAAGGAGTCCCACTCAAAATTGTCAACACAAAGCCAACACTTTAGTTAAACACAAATAAGTTGAATGAAATAAATTGACTCACAATAAACCATAACCCAGAGAAACTCTTCACTGGAAACATTGTGCTTTGTTTTCTGCTTTCAAGACAAAAAAAAGCAAAGTCTGCAGTTGCTCGGTCGCGGTCTAAGCTTCAGTCAACACGCCATTTGGCGACAGAAGGCAACTTTGTGAAGGTTAAGCAACTTTCTGAAGAGGCATATCTAGCAATGTAATTGATGGATTTTCTGTGCATATTCTGCATAAATTGTGTGTCAGTAAGTGTGTTCCTGCGCCTGATCAGATGATCTGCATAGTGATCTGACAGCACTGATAAATTCTCCTCTTCCTGGCAGCCAGCTGTAATCAACAGGAGCTGACTGGCAGATGAGAAAACACAGCAAGCGTCCTGCATGGTGACAATGTGGCTCCGTCGTCCCACACAGCTTTTGTTCTAACCACACCAGCCTGACGACTGGAGAACTGAATACCTTATAGTTGTGTTGCACATTTCGCTTTTTTTATTGTTTTTTTGAAGTTTCGTTGTTATGCCATTCTCCTAACTTTCACATTTTTGTGGTAAAAAGAGTGACTCAATTTAAAATCTATCAAACGATATTTGAAGATATTCCAAAAATTCCAAAAAACACATTTTTTTTTCATATTTTTTTTTTTTATAAAGTAAATGATTTTCAACAACACACTTTGACTTGCAACTTAGTGAAACTTCCTTTGATTAACAATTGTGTTTTCCAGGGGTGCTCTCTACATAACAAAGAGCCTATTCTTCTCCATGTGTTACTACCATTTTCCTTGTGTCAGGACTGTCATGTATTTTACATCCTCCCCTCTTTTATAAACAAAGGACTTAACATCCCTCCTAATTTTAATATAAAGCTTCTGTGGGTGTATCAGGTTCTGTCCAGTCGAGCTTAAATACCATCCCGGCAGACTGCGATAAACATTATGGGAGGTGTTTGGACTCACTGTTAATACACCCTCTCCTGTTTACTGTATATGTGCTTGTGTGTGTTTGGTATGGGGTGAAGAGAAACAAAGAGAAGGAGAGATGTGTGATTGGAAACAATACCATCTATCAGGCTAAGAGTATTTGTCATTGTGAGAAAGGAGGAGAAGAGGAGGAGAAATAGCACTGCCTTGTCAGGGAAAATGTGCTTTTCAGTAACAATGGCATTCTTAGTACACAATCTATCTCTCTAGACCCTGTGGGGAATGTTTTTGTCTCTTCCTCCAACTGGCAAGGGACAAAATCAATCATGACTTATTGCTGGACTTGCCTTTACAGTGTCTCTCACGTACATGTCCTCAGTCTACCTCAGTCATCAGAAAGGACAAACACACACGCTACCACTGTGCCAAAAAAGAGCAGTGACTGATGTTTGGCAGACCATCGATCAGTCTAGTGGAACATTTTGAACGGTATTGTTTGTCTTTTGAATGCACCACTCGTTTGAATGACTTCCCTTTGTTCTAAAGTCGTATGAACCATTGACAAGAAAAAGCACAGTATGTCACTCCTAATTTGTGCCATCCTCTAGATCTCTGTTTCTCATCTGCTAATTTATCCCTGTTCCCTCTGATACCTCTCTTCAGCCCAATACCACTCTCCGACTAACGTCCTAATGAAGGTGAAATAATGCATGAGGCTGGTAAAGGGGGATCCTCACCATGTCTCATTATACAATATTAAGAGACAAGAAGTACGAAGGGAGATTTTTCTCCATGTATCACTCTCATTTTACTGATGTCCTTGTAACTGACAGGAGGTTTTCACATGGGCCAATTACTGTTCCCTTGAATATTACACAGTGTTCGGATTGGATCAGACCAGACAACAGGTAGAGATGTAACCAAAGCCCAGAGCAAAGGCTGCATATATATATATACAAGTATGTATTCAGCCTCAAAGCAAACATACATCTCACTCTCTGCTTACCATTTGTTGCCTGCGCTTGATATATGAATTCGTTAATGTAATATCACATTATCCATGTATTATGCATATATTATGATCCTCTAAGTTTTCTCTGATGAATGACAGCTAATAGAGACAGATTGCCTTCACTCAACGTTGACATGCCTTTCACCTTCTCTCTCTCGCTCACTCACTCACACACACACAGACGTGTATAGGATGAATACGTGTATGTAAGAAATAGTGATAATGATAGAGTGAAAAAGAGTGGGGCTGTAACAGGGTAAGAGCTAAGCCAAAAACTGAATGAACAGGGTGTTCATTCTTAGTGCAGGGTCACACCTGAAAGTGCCAAAACAAAATTAATTTGTGTGGTGGTGAAAGTTGATCTTTTTTTTTTTTTTTTTTTTTTTTTTTTTTTTGTGTTTACTATCCCTGGTATTTACCTTTGCTAGCTCTTCTTATGTCATCTTCTCAGCTATTTAGGTGTAATCTCTGGTCTTTGCTAATGTTACAGCCATACAGTATGTACAGTAGCATGCAAAACTTTGGGAATCTTGATCAAATTAGATAATTTGTTGATTTTTGAGGTGAAAAGAAATAGATATAATCCCTTGGGTTTGCAGGAAATGGGCTCAGTTGCACATGACTAAACACAGAAATATTCAATGAACAATATTAAATCATTTTATAAAAAGTGATCTCTGTCTTGAAAAATTGATTAAGCTGCTTCACGTACTGTTGAGCAAAATTATGTTCCAAGATGGAATTTTTTGGGGGGAATTTCCATCTTCCAAATAGGAAAATAAGTCTCTACAAGCTTTGCACCTGGATTTGGGCAGTTTATCCCATTCTTCCTGGCAGATCCTCTCATGCTTTGTCATATTGGAAATGTCTGGGATCTGCCATCTACTTGTCTCTACAGATTCTTTTTTTAATGGGGTTGAAGTCTGGACTTTGGCTAGGCCACTCAAACACAGTCAGTGACTTGGCTTCCATTTAGCAACTCTACCATAAAGGTCTGATTGATGGGAGTGCCGCTGAGGTGGTTGTCCTTTCATCTCTCCAGAGTACTTCTGAAGCTCTGTTAAGATTGACCGTTGGGTTCTTGGTCACCCTTCTGACCAAGACCCTTCTTGCTCACTGTTACTCAGTATGGCCAGACAATGGACTCTAGAAAGAGTCCTGGTGGTGCTAAACTTCTTTTGTTTCACAATTATTGAGGCCGTTGTGCTCCTGGGAACCCTTGCCCTGATCGATACTTTGCCACTATTTTATCAGGGGAGTCTACAAAAAGCTCCTTGGCTTGGTTTATGTCTTGCCATGTTGTGTGAATTGTGGGACCTTCCAAGCGCAGGTGTGTGCCTTTTCTAAACTATGTTCAAAATGCTAATGGTGTCCATTTCAAAATTAAATTTACAACACAATAAAGTGTGCAAAAATGAAGGTGATAGAGATACTTTCTGAAGTCACTGTTTATGAGATTGAATGGTTTAAAAGCTAATGTGATGGTTTCTTTCATTTTTGGACTGTCCAGCTCTGTTTCCTCACGTTAGACAGTTTGCAAGTAGCCAATGATCAAAGTTCACCAAAACTGAACTGTGTGTGAAAAGCTTAATGCAGACTTACTTTAACTTTGCAAGTGGATCCTCTGATAAAGACAATTCATTTGAAATCAAATTAAATTAGCTGATTTTACTGGTTTGACCCAGCCTTCAGAGTAAATTCAACAGAATTGAGATTGTCCACCATGGCGAAGGTGAAATAGTGCTGAATGTGCTGAGAGATAGTAAAGCTTATGTGATGAAAGGTGATATGAGGGTAAGAAATTTAAGAGAAAGTAATAGTTTAAAATAAAATCAAAATGAGGAGAAAGGAGGTAGCGAGGGTTGGAGACAATAAGAGGCAGGTTGTGCACTTTTGATGTTATGCAGAAAGTGTATAAAGAGAGATGGGGGGTGACATAAAACGACAGAAGAGAGAAAAGAGAGGTGGGAGAGGAAGAAAAGAGGGGATAGGGGGCAAAAGGGACACGGAGAATAGGGGAGATCCTGCACTCCGAGAGTAATGAGAGGTGACAGTGTGAATTACATTACTGCTAATTAATCCACGCTTGACCACATGCTCTAACGAGAATACGGATACACACTCTTGACCACACTTGAGACAAAAGCACATACAGTACACAGACTCACACATACAGTGCATAAAGCATGTTAGCATGTGATTACACACACAGTGAATCAGATCAGATACACACAGAAATGTACAGAAAATCATAAAACGGTTCTTTAATCTCAGCTTTTCACCTTGATCCCTCCATTGCATGGAGAGTACTAAAACACTCAGAGGTTAAAATAAGGAATTTTAGACATTTGTGAAGCAAGTGTCCTGCCAGTGTTTGCCATTTATTGGAGGTAAGCAGGGGTACCACACCAGCATAGCCGCTGAGAGACCTCCCTCTGAACCGTACTTTAAATAAAATTGTGGACATAATTCTCAATTTATGAATTCAGGCAAAGTGTATGATAAAGTCACTGTGAAATGGACCCTTAAATTAGCAGTCAATCTTTAGTTAGGAGACAGGTTAGTAGAAAAGTGCAGTTGTTGTTAAAAGAAACCGACATTGATTGTTGTTATCAGAGGGGTGTACGAGCTGTGGTCTCTGATGTCAAAGTCAGATACTTTTTATGTCCTCAGCACATTCAATTGGCCACCCACACCTCCTCCTCGTGCCTTTGGATTTTAGAAACAACAATCATTATTTATATGACCACAAGAGGTGTCAATAAACGCTGCTGTCTATCTTCCAGTTATGCTGTGGAATTGCATCATTTTCATTTTTAGTAAAGCAAAAATGCTTCTGTTATTCAATCAAATCAAATCCGTTCACATTTTTCAGCATCTCTTGTTTAATTAGTCTATGGAAATACATGGACTGGCTTTGAAGCATTTTTCATGTTTTATACCTCGTTTGTTTACACCAGCATTGCGAAAAAATGTCAAGATGGGGTCATTGAGTTGCACAACCTCATCAACTTAAGGTTATACAATAAAAATGTCACTCCCTCTCACTGTGCGATGAACAGCTTGCAAACTTGGATCCAATTTAGGCTTTTATTTAAGGCCACTGGGTTCTATGGCTCTTAATTGAATAATAGACTGTCTAGCCTAAAAGGCCATGACCACAGAAAACGCACACTGTCTGTGGCATTTATTCTGGCATTTGGTCTGTCCAGAGAGCATGCTGAGAACATGTCCCCAAACACATAGGCGTAATACTCTCTAAATGCTCTTTCTCTGACGTCTCCCCTTCTGTTTGCCTGTACTCATTTTCATAAGAGGCGTCTAGTGTCTGTTTACTTTGTCTTCAGTCATCAGAAAACAGACACAAACATGGTGCCCACTGCTCCACCCACACACATCACCACCTCCCGACTCAAACTGCAGTTGACTGTGAGTGACATTCAAGCCTGCTGCTCTGGAGGGAAACTCATTATAGAATGCTAAACACTGCCGTCTAAAGGGCGACGCAGTGTTAATGAGTGTTGGCGAAGGATAGGACATGTGTGTCCTGTCTGCCTACTATAGCACCAACATACAACTCTGACCTCGACTGCAGGCTATGTCCCAAAAACACACACACACACACACACACACACACACATATACACAAACACACCCCTCAAGACCACTTTTTTCAGTCACCATTTTTGTGTTATATCAGTGAAAATTTGACTATTGCTGTGTTTTTTCATTCAGTGAGACAAGACTTATTTGTCTATCTCTTTCTACAAGAATAATTTGCTCTTTTTTTCTTATTTGCTGCCTTTCAGGCAATATGGACACAATAATTACAAAGGCAGATATTCAGTCATTTGCCTTCATTTGATTATGTGAGTTGAATATATTAATAGTATTGTTGAAAATGAGATAATTGTATTTGGAAATATAAAGTACACTTTTATGCAAAGTTCTGCTGGCAGAAAAAAAAAAAAACATTAACATGATTTTATCTAACAAATAGCATCATTGTAAGAACTTATTTTACCAGTGGTAAATACTTTTCAAACTGACAGATTTTGAATATGCCATTTGAAGTTTAAAGCCTTCCTGTATAGTATCCATGTATGAGGCATATGAGCGGTATATGCGATGTTCATGGCTTTTTCTCTGCCACCCCCACACCCCACCAAATACACCCCCCCCCCACACACACACACAGCTGTCCTTGTCCTCTACACTTACCTACCCCTTATTTCTTTCTTTCTGATTTCTTCATCATCCTCCACACAGTGTATAATATGTTTAACCTGTATTTATAGTGCCACCTGAGAAAACCCTCATCATGTCACTCTTACACGTGGACTGTCAGCAAAGATAGCTGCTCTACATGTCACCATGCTCTTTTACCCACTGTGCTGTGAGTTTGTTATGTGTGTTGCCTTTCTGAAAGGCATGGAATGAGGAGACACACAACTGCGCATAAACATATGGAAGACGGCAAATACGCAGAATAACTGATTTTAATAATAGCGTAGTGACATTACTCACTCACTCACTCACACACACACACACACACAAACATAAACATTTGAATGCTCTCAGATGTATATCATCAAGACTATTTTTAGACTGACTACCGGCTTACACTGAAAATCCTCCCCTTCCTCTCTCTCTCCAGTCCTGTACCTCTCCCGCTGTTTTCTCTGTTTCTCTACCTCCAAGACTTTCTCTGCTCACTTCAGCACCCTTTAGGCATCTCTTTCCTTCTTTATTTCTTTACCACGCATTTGAGCCTTTCCTGCAAGCCTCTCGCCCATGATAAGTAATCAGCCTCTCCGCTTTACAGCACAGATACATATGTGCTTCCCTCGCTGTTTCTTGTCCCCCTCCCTCCTCGATGTCTCCCATGGGGAAGTTAGTGTGGAGCTAACGGGTGGCTGCATTGAAATGTGGCAGAGCTGTAAAAGGAGATCTCCCCCACTGTGGATTCATAAAGTCATGTTGGTAGCATTCAGGAAATTTTTTTTTTTTTTCTAGTTCAAAGGTGATAATGATGGGTGTTCTTTGGTTGAGTAGATTGACATGTTGAAATGAAATGAAATGAAGATGAGGCTCTGTTGGTGGTTAAGGGATCTGTGTGATAATGTATGGGCACCACGTGTGCAAAATCACACACACACACATCCACACTTTCAATTTCTTACTTATACAAGCAGTCCTCTGCCACTGTCTCTGTCTTTCGGTGTCTGTCTTGGTCTGTCTGCGCATGACAGAGTTTTATGTGTGCCTCTAAATCACCACAATACTCAAACTTTAGCCCAAGGCTACGAGAAGCGGAGAGAGGGGGTAGGGTAAATGGCCCAAGATGAGAGGATGGTAGGAGGAAGACACAGAGAGCGGCAAGGACCTTCTACCAAACAGCTTACACAATTTTTTACATTCATTAAGAGTGGCAGGAGGGCCACCGATCATCATGAAGTCAGAGGGAATTGAACGCTTTTATAGGAAAAAGATGATCAAGAGATATTTCAAGACATATTTCCATAATGACCAAGGAACTTGCACTTATACAGATTGCAATCCTCATAAGATGAAACCTGTTCACCCTGCCATAACTTTCATAACCAGACAGTGCACTTTGCCTCCCCTAAAACAGTTGACTGGCTACCTTTTTAGATTGTAGCAAGTAGATTGTAAAAAAGAATGTCTTCTGGCTACCAATTATTGACAGGAAGTGATAATAGTTTTTGTATTCCGTCCAACAACAGGCCTTTTTCACAGCAGATATTTTTACTTGTCATAGCGTGAAATGCAAAAGTGTTACTAATGCCATTAACAATGGCTCTGTTCTATTCAACTGTCCCAGTAAGCCATGGCAGTGTGACAATGATCCAGCATGAACAACACCAGGACCCTGCAAATGAAGCGGCTAAGTGTGTCACCCCTCGTTAATTTTATTATTTACACCTGTGTTATTCTACTGTGACATGTCAAAAAGACTCTTAATGTTTAAGATTTAAAGTTATACTCCACCCAGAGTTGAAGTATGAGGTATATGAATAATTTCTTTTGTGTTATGCAGGGTTTTTATTCATTTATGTATTTGTGGAGTGGAGCATCAAAAGAGGAACATTTACTCAAAGTGAATCAATGCGTCTTTAAAAAAAAAAGAAAAAAAGATGACTGTGGTGACTGGAATAAAATGAGATATCTACACAGCATAATTTATTGTTGCATGTATTGATTATGTAATTAATTATAATTAATCAGTCACAGAAATTATGTTAAATGTCTATCGTCGTTTTTATTCCAGTGACTTTGTATCACTGGATTGTTTTCTTGTTTTAACTAGGTAAAGCCATCCCACAGTTTTTGCTATGCTCTCTGGCATGGTCATGGTTAAAGTAACTTGAAAAAGATGTCATTCAAGAAGTCTGTACACAGAGTTTTGTCAGTTACTAAGACATTAACAGGAACCCATCCTACATTTGAGGCCCTCTGGGCTGTCATCTGCCTGTGTTTCCAATTGAATAAAAAAAAATATGGCAGCTAACATGAAAATTACATTATTCATTGCCGACTGTGATTCAATTCTCAAGTAGTTGTCATCTCTCTGTCTCTTGAGCTCAGAAGACGTTGTGTGGCTGGATGTTACAGTAGCTAACCAAAACTTGGAGGGTCCAGGTAAATTATTCTGAATGTCTAGGATACAGTCTGCTATGTAGTTTAGCTGTCAGTCTAAAAAATGTGATGTTTTATCAGATGGATTTTTATAAGGGTAGTGCTTTTGCTTTTGTGTGCGACAGTGTTTGTGATATATTTTCACCCTGTAATTGATTTGAGCCACAAACTATCAACCCTCTGTCACAGTAGTTCACAGTAATAAAGGGCTATTCATCAGTACAAATTTAGCATACTCATTTCCTCATTGACCTTGAGGAGAAGTTAAGACAGGAGCAGCTCTGCCAGTGAAGGACAAACAACAGACTACAAGATGAGTGAACAGAAGAGCAAGAGAATGATGTTAACAGCTGTTTGTTTTGCTGCAGAGCTGAATGATGAATTAATAATTTAACCAGCAAACAGTGGAGTACCTCAGTGTTATTTTAACATCTGAACAGGTACATGCTGTAAACTAATCTCATCAGTATCAGCATCCATTTTAGAAATACACACAAATCCGATGATATTGGTGTATAACAAAGTCTGCAGCCAATGTTGTACTGTATGAAGCTTAATGCAGTCATGCTTAATTCAGTTTCATTGAAATTAATTGTTATTGTTGCTATTTTTCCTCTCTCTCTCTGTCACTGAAGTTGACAACATTAACTACAGTAGAAAACCTATGTGGTAAGAAGCTACTTGAGGCTTATGGCCTTCTAGGATGAAGAGGTACTTATCCATAGCCATCTCATTTTTCCTTGTGGCATCTTCTCTTCCTTTTAAAATGTATCGTCCTCGTTGCAAAGCCAGACTGTTTATTGTGGTTTGCCGGTTTCTAAAAATTGTCAGAATTTGCTTGATGCTGGAATACGAGGACGCAGCAGTCATCTGAAATTGGATTGTTTGCGCACTCTTCCTTATTCTTTTGGGAACCCTTGAAACACAATGAAAGCCATTTGCCCTGTATTGACTCCTAGGTTCAGCTCAATAGCTCTGGATGATGACAGCGCACACTGAATGGTCCTCTATTGCTCTTTAGGGTCCCCAGGGAAGAGGCTTTGTGTCTGACATAACAACATATTAGGCCTTTTCTAAGGTATTGATTTGCAAACACTGTTTACTTTTACACATACCACAGCATCGTAAATAAACCATGAAACACTTGCTGAAAAGCATCACATAAGGAGAATATTTACATTGTTTTTATTTTATTCTGAATACATTATCTGGTCAGCCTTAGATGATGTATGATAAATATAATAGGTCACAGAATTCTTCCAAAAAGATCTGGCAGATCTCATTGGCCAATACATTATCAAATCGTCTTTTAAGTCTCACATAACTGTCTTTCTATAGCTTAAACTTTGGTGAACTTGTATCACGTAACACCCTTCGTCCACAAACGGACATGAAAAGCATTTCGCGACCACTAAGAGTTATTTGACAGGCCTTCATGGTTTGTTGCTCTGAAGTGACAAAAGCAGAAATAACCCAAAATAATCACTTAGATATCTCTTCTTTTTAGTTTCTCAATCTCTCTTTTCTCCTCACTCATTCCTTAAAATATACACAATACTCTAAATCGACTCAAAGACAACAACATAAATAGTCATGAAATGCAAAACTTTGTTTGTACTATACCCACTCATGGTTTGGTAGTAAACCCCCCTTAGGTCATTAAAAATGGAGAGCGCTTCTGTTCTTCCGCTGTTGTATGAAATATTAAGATAAGAAGGATGTTTCACTGGCCTTCCACTAGTCAGTGTTTGTGTGTATTTATTACAGCTGTGAATCTCTGCTTAGACTGTTTTGAGATAAATCTCACAATGTAATCGGAGAGCCAATACATAAAATATACTGTATGTTAAAATAAGGCAACAATTCAATATGCTTGCAGCGTTTTTTATCTGACCAGCGATAAATCAAAATGCAGTGTTTTTTTATGTTGTGGAACTCCTGCTTTCTCTCTTGCTGCTGGCAGGGTGGGTTATGCATCAAACAAACTGAAAAACAGCGATAATTAACATCGGGTAGCTAATTGATACTTGGAGAATGTTGAAAGATAGATTACAGGTAGGTTATCCACCTCTTGTTACAGTATGTACATGACTTATGACCAGTCTCACATGAAGTGCATTAGTTTAATATTTCTCTGGGACTTGACAAAATAAATTAATTTTATGATGTTGTTTTGTTACATAAAGTGTCTATGTTAATCTGCTGCTGTTTGTGGCAGTCAGTCAGTTGATTAAATAGGTTCCCACAGATTATGATTGATCACAAATCACAGGGCACTGGTGCTATTTATTTTTTAGTTCAGTGTAAAACCAAAATAAAATGGACAAGAATTAGTAACATTAGTGCAGCAAACAATGCTTCAAATGATTTGTAATTCAGTCATTGTCACATCATTGTCTTGAGCCTTTGTGTTTTACAGTGGTGAGCTCGGCTTTAACTAGTGTCACACACAGTTAGGTGGAGCAGACAGTGAAGTTGACATAAAAACACAAACAAGATGATGTTGAGTCAGAAAAGAAATGCACTTTCAGTCACTGCAGGCACATCTTGCACAGCTGTGTTTGAGACACTACCCTGTCTCTAAAGTGTACTAGATTATTCTTCATTTTGTGCCAAAATTTGCCCACAATGCATAACATATGGTCTGTATTGTGATAATGTCCTTGGTGTGGGGATGAAATGAAACTGTTTCTGTAAAGTGATCCTGAAAAATACAGGAGAGAGAGACCTTTAGGCCTCCATGCATCTCCATTTGTTCCTCTGAAATATGCAGCATGTTTTTTTTTTTTTTCCATTGAGTGTCTGCATAACAGGCCTTCGTTGTGTTTGCACTTGTGTCTCGCTTTGACACTTTGCCCCGCTGCCTATGTATGGTGACTGAGCTTGTATATCTTGAATGAAGTGAGCTTAGCACAGCTGTCCTTGTCATGCATCATTCCTCTGGTCACATCCTCCCTACTTTATCCATCTGCTCAAGGCCTATGTTGTGAGTGTGTTTGTGTGCGTGCGTGTGTGTGTGCATATGTAAAAGCTTGCAATTGTAATCCTCACCCTGCTACATCAGACCAGGTTTTCTCTGTCACATCAGCAATACCCAGAGGAAAAGGCTGAAGCTGCATGTGTGTGTCTGTGTTCATGTTTCACTGATGGTTGTGTCTAAGTTTGCAAAATGATGGACTGTATTTTAAAGGGAGTGACAGTATGAACATTCAGACACTAAGTTAAAACATGGTGACATGGTGTTGGACTTAATGCACTCAGAGATTTTACATAATATTTCATTTTAGCGCAAGTCAAACTTCTACCAAACAGCCGGGAAATGTTCGGAAATGGGGACAGATTTAGATGAAAAGAATGTTGTTGAAAGAGTTAAAGTGACTGAAGGAAGAAAGACTGTTATGGCTGCTCTGCAATATTAAAAATCACTGACTGTGCACTAAAGAAAGGGGAAGTGTACTGTAGGTTAAGTCTGGGTTTTTATGTGCTTTCATAAGCGGATCTTCTAAAGGTTTGAAATACTGGGAAATAACATTAATTGTGCAATGTTACAATAATCAAAGCAATAATAACTGTGACCATGTGCAAAGAAAGAAAAATCTCATAGAATTGTATGCATCTCATAAAATTATAGTTCATTAGAGATGTGAAAGACACAGAAATAATAGAAGAGCCATTCATTTAGGAACATATTTAGTAGGAATGGAAACAATTCCGACATGTAGCAAGAAAATGTAGCTGAAGGTCTGTGCCAAATGTATCAACAATATGTGTCATGTGAATGGATTTGGAATTAATTGGGTTACATTTGAAAAAGGCATTATACTGCAATACAAATAGGAACAGCAACAGTAACGGCTTTCCCCATGTTCAAATATTTGTTTTCAGACCCACTGTTAGTATCTTATGATTTACTGTCTTGATTGTAACATGACAAATGGATATACTCAGTCTCAGTTACAGAAATTGTAAAAGATGGGATTCATTATAATATGAAATATAATGAAATTTAATGACACCATGAATCTAACAGTTGAGCAAGTATTAAGATTTATTCTTTTCTTGAAAATTTTACGTATTGTGCAATGAGGGTCTTACAGAAAATTTCACGTATTCTCCTCTTCTTCATCATTTTCTATCTCCATCCATGTCTGTTGTCCTCAGTCATTATATTTAGTCTGTTCAATTCAATGTTGTAGCACAACAGCAGTAAATAATAGGCTAAGGCCCAGGCTTTGTCTCAATATTGCAGTAGTGAGCAAATTCAAGCAGGGGGTCATTTAACTCATCATTCTTTTGTGCAAACCTTGAGATATTGATGTAAAACAATATAACTCCAATTAACACTAGATGTGTCTTCCTTACTCAGTTTTTCAGAAGTTGTCAGGTTTTATGACTTCCAAAGCCTGGTAATATCCAGTCCAGCATGAGACTGAAGGTCACTGAAGGTCTCTCTTCCTAGTATATTTTGAAATTGTAAGCTTTCAGCACTGACAAAGCTTTATTCTTACAATGCGACGGAAACTCTTTCTAGTTCAAAACTCTTCAATGTATTCAGATATTTTTAGTATAAGGCCAGCATTAGCTTGAAATGGTCAGAGGGAAAATAGGTAAAAGAAGTTTTGAAAAATCATTGTCTAAAATGTTAATAGCGCCAAGATATTATGTGAAACAGGGCTGGGAATTCTGCGGCCTGATCTACCACGATTCTGTGAGCAGGGGGTTTAGTCTTTGTTCCCAGCACCATATTTCCCACCTTGAAAAGATTAAGTGATGTGATGGAGTGATCTCTAATGATGCAGTATTTTATTATAGTTGTTATTAGACTAGAGTGCCTACAAGTTTAGAGAGAAATAGAATCTATACTTTGTGGAAAAGATACAGAATAACGTCAACAGAAAGAAGGGCAGTGTGTGAATCATATATAACAGTTATTCTGCGGCATCGACAGTTTTCATTCTGCTTGATGTGTCTCTCATCCTTCTCCCAGCACATCCTTCCCTTCCTTCTTCTTTTTCCCTGCCTGCTCTCTCAGGCAATATCCTGACGTCACAACACCCCAGACAGACACACAAGCACACACATCTGGACCTTTGCAATTTTATATGCCTGTGCGCACACACGCACATACATATTACCCCACATGCACACACAGGCTCTCTCTCTCTCTCTCTGTCACACACACACACACACACACATACACACACACACACACACACACAAAAACAATTTCACTTGTTCCTACTGTTCCCTGTGGCCTGTGATGAAACTGACACACTGTCTCATTTGATCAGTGTGAAACCATTGTCTGACATCTTTAGTGGAGATGGGGGCTTCAGGATGGGAGGTTGAGGGATGCAATATATGAGCAGGAGTAGAGGGAAGAGAAGGAGGGAGGAGAGATGAGGGATGGTATTGACCAAAAGTGACCTCAAAGTCTTGGAGATTTCTCAATGAAGGCAGGAAGCTGAGAAAATGACTGAAGGGAGGGACAGTGAGTAATAAAATCCAATCTAAGCGGATGTATTTTTTCCCCCAAAGGCATTTGATGGTCACATGTGCAGCTGTGATATATACACACAGTCACACACACGAGCACACTTTTGACTCACCAAGCTTCATTGGTTTGATATTTTTTTTTTTTTTTTCTCCACTGTCCTGCAGCTGGGAGGTCACAAAAGATGAGACATGGCTTCCAGCTGTTCCAAAATCCAGTCACACATATACACCTCCTAAGGCCTGTAACTGTTTGTGTATACGCTATATGTCTTTGTTCATGTGTGTATGTGCAGTGCAGTGTGTGGGTGTGTGAAACTGAGCATTTGTGCGGGACACTATGCCCAATGTTCTGGAAAGGATGTCAAGAACACTTGGCTGTGATGTGTTACCATGTTGACCAGAGCCCAGCTGTGGTGGGGATTTAACTGGTTGTCATCATGTTAATTAGTGTTGTCATGATAATTTGAGTCTCCATGGCTGCGGCCACAGATTGCATAACAGGCCCGCAGTCTTCAGGACACATCTGGAACCCCTGATTGCCTTACAATTAGAATAAATAGAAGTAACACTGTCATCAGAATTGAATTGCCAAGTATGAATAATATCTCTACTGGCCTTTTGAGATATGAGGTGAAATTAGCATGCCATATCACATGTGTGCACATGTGTGGCTCAGGTGTGTGTGTGTGTGTGTGTGTGTGTGTGTGTGTGTATGTACATGCTCTCAGCTCGTTTTTAGTGGGAACGGGCTCTGAACAGTTATTAGATGTGATGGCCAGCAAACACATTTCAGCACTTTGTTCAAACAGCCTTCTGTATGAGTGAGTGTGTGTGTGAGGATTTATTTCTAAAATTAATTCTGTGGCTACAGGTTGAAAATGGAGGATGTATTTTTTTTTTGCTGTTGAATGTTCTGAAGCAGGTGAAAATTGCTGAAAATGTAATCATTTTGAAAATATTTTTGTAGAGACATAAAATTAAAGGGGCTGTTGAGAATAAACTGTAGTTCTGTTTATTAGAGAAAAATATTTATTTACATTTAACCAAAACCATGATCTTTCCCTGACATTAACTAAAGTGCTTTTGTTGCGTGAATCGTCCCACAGACAGGACTGTGTGCAGATCCCAGTATCTGGTGTGACAGTCCAGTCCTTTGTACATCTGCCATCCACCCCAACCGACTCCTGGCGTTTCTGCTTACGACATTGTCATAATCCAGCCATCGTTACATTTCCACCTCATCCTATCTGGGAGACAGGATTGATGAGACTCTCTCCAAAATCACAGAAAGATCTTGATAATATTCATCTGTCCACCTACTTCTTCTCCAGACATTTTAACTGTCATGTGCAAGGTCTTTGGGCTGCAGGTAAGATTAGCTGTCATGCTACAGTAGGCAGGTAAATAACTTCAGGACATCATGTCACACATTCTGGACAGAAGAGAAGAAAAGGGAGATTTCTTTAATTCCTCCACCAAGGGGTCGATGGTCCATCCACCCGTGTAATGAGGTCTGTTAGCCAAATGAGCAGCCCTTCAAGTGTAAGTGTATGTGTGTGTGTAAAAGTGTGGGAGAGATACAGAGGAAAGAGCTCACACAAGTGCGGTTAAGTGCATGCTAATTTTTCCGCGTGCGTGTGCACATGCTCGCCATTTCTTTCCCTTCCATAACGCAGAGCCTGCACAGGTGTTCTTCACAATCACTCATGGAAAGCAATCAGCATTACATATGTTACGCCCATGAGTATACAGTAAATGTTTAACTTGTTAAATCCAACTAAACATCTGCAGCTATTCTCCAGAATAGATTGAGACATCATTAGTCACGGCAGTCTGCTGGATGCATGCTCTCGTGGAGCTGTTAGTTCTAATCAGGTGGATGCAATCAGACATGCTTCAAATGAATGTGGCCATTCAGTTTTGCAAGAATTTGCATATGAACACGACTGTTTCTACAGCTCTTATGTTTGCATGGTGAAGGTTGTAGACCTGTTTTACATAGCAGCCAATTGTAGTTTCCTGCTGCAGGCCTGATCCTGTGTTTGTGGAATGTCCCACTGTAGTTCTGTAGACTCTTTGTTGACTTTAAGAGCCCACCACTGATAGTAATCTCTGATAATAATCCCTGATAGTATTTTGTGGGCATGAGGAATTTGGTTTTAATGAAAGTGTACCAACATGCAGAACGGACAGCAATACTAATACTACTGCATTATGTACAGCATGTAGTAATTTGTTTTCCATTTCCAAGGTATGTGAAATTTTCATTTTATATTAAGTTGAATGATGAATCACACTGCAAATGTTGATAAATCCCTGAGCAATTCTTATTTCAGCTACCAAACAGAAAATGTATGCGATTAAACTGTGATCTAAAGAACAGACAGTGAAACTAAAACATATTTCTTTTGAAAATGATAGAATTTTCTTTGAATTTTTTCTTCTTCTTTCTATCTTAAGAAAAGCATAAATAGACTGACTGAAAGTGATGTTTATCAGCCATCAAGTCTTTAACTAGTTATTTAAATCTTTCACACCTTTCAGGAGCAGCGGGGGACTCAGTGACACAATAGCATGCTGAGCAAGGCAGAAAAAAATCTTTAACTGGCAACAGTGTAGACATGGAAAACCTTTAGAAATCATTATATATGGAATATATCAAATTTGCCTATTCATCATGTTAGATTACAAAGGCTGAAACATTTTTGTGACCTGGTTTCTACATACTGTTAACTCTCTGCACCTCCTTTTCAAGCTTAATATCCACACCAGTTTATCCACACAAGTTTTGGACTGCGAACTGTTGTATTCCTCTCTGCTGCCAAAGATGGGCCTGCTGTTTAGTCATCTGTGTGGAGTTGTTTTAAAAAGCCTGAACAAGTCTCATCTCCCATTCAATAAGACGATGAACCTAATGTCACTTGGCTCAGTCCTTAATCTCAGCACTCTGCCTTCTGTTTCAAGTTTCTAATTGTACAAATGGTGATGGAAGATTCTCACTGTTAAATGCCAGTAACATACTGTACTCGCTTTACTCTGCCGCCACCACCACCACACAGTTTACTCCCCCTAAAATAGCACATAATGCAGAACCACCAGATCTTGTTTTTTGGCAAATGGCAGCAAACATGGCAACTGTGAAACATTTAACAAGGTTCATTTTTTACAGAAATGGCTTTTTAACAAAAATGACAGATTTTACATATAATATTCAAACATAAAAAAAAAACAAAAAAAAAAAACAGATACTTTTGTCGGCCTCATCCAGTTCAAATAGCTGTCGGATTTAAAATGATACTGAATATTTTGATAGTCTCTGAATATTATAATTGGTTTACCAGGGTGGTGGCACCGCAGTGTACTAGGCCTTATTCAACGAGTTATTTTTGGGTACTTTGCCATCCTGACTGACATTAATTAGGGGGAAACGTCATCCTCCATTAAAATGTCACCACACAACAGCACTAACACTTTGTTTGTTAGTGAGTGTGTGTTTTGAGATGTTGGAAAACGGGTGGGGGCATACATTAGATTAATCAACATACATTGTGTGCGAGTGTGTGTACTGTATGCGTCGACGTGAGAGTTCCCTGCCTTGTATCGGTGTCTACCTCTCCTCTTTGTTTGGTCCATGTGCAGCTGTGTGTGTCTTTGTGTTTGTGTGAGTATTCTGTTGAGGTAAGCAGTTTGTTGTGAGACAGCAGCAGTGATGCTCACACCTACACTGAGTCCTAATGAGGATTTTACTAAACCCACAGAGTGTACTATATAACTCTACCAGCCCCCGTGGAAAGCCTGACACTGCAACTACTGCCTGTGTGTTTGCCTCTCTCTCTGTGTGTGTGTGTGTGTGTGTGTGTGTGTGTGTGTGTGTGTTGCAAGCAAGAGTTATTGACACTTAAGGGGAAAAGGACTGGAGACAGAAAACGAAAAGGAGGATGGAGTGTAAGATAGAAGGGGATTAGAGGGGATGGAGCGGGAGAAGAAGACTGGTAAGAGAGTAGATGCTAGACGGAGCAGGGTTTATTAATATCCATTTGGGGGGGGGGGGGGGGGGGGACTGCGCAGGGTCCGCTAATGCTTCTCTTGGCATTGACACAGTTTGGCACCCTGTCTGAAAAAGACTTAGAAAAGTGCTCTGAGTAACCCTGAAACACCAAGCAAACAGCCCAGACTGAGAGAGAGAGAGAGAGAGACTTTCACTTTTAATGTTTTTACTGAAACATTCCTGTAAGTACTGGATAACAATATCTTGTTTCTGAACTAGAGAGACAATAAAATCATGGATAAAAACTTTAACTGTCTAAATGAAACAGAAAAAAAAATGCATTAATACAAAGATTGTTTTGCTCTAGGAAGATGGATGCAGTGTGCTCCTAGAAATAGTATAGTTTTTCTGGTGAGCGAAGGCTCCAATTGTATATACACTGACCAGTAATGGCATGGAGTAAGCCAGAGGCATGGTGAAGTTAAAGACTGTAATTTGTATGCAGGGAGAAGAGCATCTGGTCAGCCAATTACCATCTAATGGTTGCTCTTCATCCAGTGTTAACAATCTTCTTATCTGCACCCTGTCTGAGCAACACACACTTACACACACACACACACACACACACACACACACACACACACACACACACACACACACACACACACACTTTTAATTGTTGCTCGTGCCTTGTAGCTAGAAGAACCAGCCCATGCTCACCAAGTGCAATGTAGTGTACATTCAAACCCTTCATTTCCCAGATCCAGTGGAAGTAAAGATCGACATCCTCCATCCTCTGTCTTTCACTTGTTCTATCTTTTCTCTTAACTATGTCCTTCCCAAACCCTCCCATCTTTTCACAACATCTCCTTAACACGATCTACCCTTTTTGTTATGTAATGGGGCAATTTGAGTCACCCAGCTCCAAAGAAACTGCCTAAATAAAGACACTACGCAGGGGAGGAGTAAAAGGAGAGAAAGGGAGTAAAAGGGAGGGATGGAGAGGCAGAAGATTGCTTGCAAACTAATGACTTATTCCTGAAGATCAAATAGAACAGACTAAACAGATAATTCCCAGCCAAAGATACTTAACATTGCATAGCCAGTCTCCTATTCATCAGCTAATTCACTAGGGGGGTAATTAAAAGAAAAGCTATGAAAAACACTCAAACACAGGCACACACGCACAGTGGAGCTCGCACGCAGTCCTCCGTTGTGGGAGGCCTGCCACACGTGGCTTTGATAGCATGAGTCTTTTATCCCCTTGGCAGCCTATTGCCTGTGTAAAACGCATTTACAGTGTCAATAAAAACCATTTCTAATCATTTGCCGGGCATGTGAATGTGCACCGCCCAAGGTACTGTGACTAACACATTTTCCTTGTCTTTCCTGTTACATCTCAGCTTTTTTTTTTTTTTTTTAAACATACAAATACATGGGTGCATGTGTGAGAACACAAACATGCACACCTAAAGATGTACACAACAAAATGGCATGGAGAACAAATATAGATGCTGTAAAACCCGCCTCTGGATACAAGACTGCTCATTGTGTATGTGCTGTTAATGTGTCTCATGTCTTTTACAGAGACATGGATACAGGTCTTTATTGCTGATTTAATCCATCCAAGGCTGATGGGGGTGTAATGGAGGTGGGAAAGCAAAGATAACAGTGGTGAGAAAAGACAATCCTGTAACGTATTGATATTTTTCCCTTTCCACATACACCTACACGAGAGATCTCACACAGACAAGACCCACACAAACACACATACAAAAGCATGCACTTTTTCAACACGCCGAAATGCACACATGTGCGAGCAAGCCATTTGTGCATCCACACCTCTGCCACTCCTAATACTGCGGAATCGATCATCACACGTCTGTGCGCGAGATGAAAATTCAGTGAAGTTCAACCTGTTGTAATTGCGTGAAGGTGATTCCACACTGCAGGGCTGCCTGTAGCTGCTCTGTATGAGTGTATGCACGTGCATGCTTTGCTTCAGACTGTATTTGTGGTGCAGTAGCATTTCCTTGAGTGTTGTTCCTCTTGCCGTGTACTAAAGAGGAGGGGAGGCAGCAAGAGACAGTGCCAGTCCCTCTCCTCATGGGGGGTCTTCTGTGCCTTAGTCTAAAAGCCAAACAGAACCTCAGCAGGGGTGCTAATGGGCCTCAGTGACAGGTGGGTGCGGGTGTGTGTGTGTGCGTGTGTGTATGAGAGAGAGAGAAGAGAAAGGACAGGGAGGAAGAGAGAGACACTATGTGTGTTATAACTTTTGAAATTCTGAGAACTGTTCATGGTTTAGTAACCATAATTCCATAGCACATTTACTAAGTCAGTCATTTCTATGCTGCCCTTTTTAACATTGCTTGTTGAGGTAAACTGCAGCATACACACTATATGCATTTGTATAAGATTATGACCTATGCAGCTCACTCATTTCAAAAGGACCTGTGGGGTATTCACAGTGGATGTTAGAGTAATGGGGTTTTAAATGTGGTGGGGAGAAAAGTGGCTCCCATCAAATTAGCCCTCCATTCATTCCCACTTAGAGCTGCAATAGCCACGCTTCGCCTCCTTAGAAAGGATGGCTTCTCACTGCGCAAACACAATCTCTGCGTTGCTCCATGCAGAGCAGTCAACAATGACCATATTCACATTACACATGCATATGATTTTCAAATAAGCGCATCAAAAATTAATGTCAGAAAAATGTCACGTTTAACATTTACAGTAGGGGTGATTTGAATATGACACCTTGCATAAATCACCTCTGCTGTTACTACCACCATAAATACAACTACTGTCACAATTATACTTAACATTATTATCATTCCTACTCCAGCCGTCGTTACCTCTGCGGTAATCATCGTTTGTGTCATATTAAACATCATGATACTGGAAAAAGCATAATTACCGACTGTCGTCGTTGTTAAAGCTATAATTATTCATGAAAAAGTCCTCATTAGAATTTCCTCATTGACTATTTAAATATTTACCATTGTGTTAATACAAGATATCTCAGTTTAACTTGGCTTCTTTAATTCTTTAATGAAGAAACTAAAACCTTTGCCTCCACATCTGTCTGTTTTCTGCAGTAGTGGATTAGTTTTTAATATGGAAAATTATAGATATACCTGGACTTTTAGCCATGCTAGTGGCGTGGCCCATGTGTTCAATCCCAACTGCCATCCTTATGATCGGGGGGAGGGCTGGCACCACGGGGGGCTCCTCCCAAACGACTGGTTCAAATTTTTGACAATGCAACGTGGTGTCATTGGGCAAGTTAAATTGACAAGCAGACTAAAGACGCCGATAGGAAGAAGAAGCTTGTTTACCATGAAGCAGTGTTGCATTCTGCCGCTTACCTAGAAACTGAACATGGAGGTGGAACTCATCCCTGCTGTGATGACCTTTTTAGAGTTGTACAACCCTGCCATGAAGGAGCACTGAGACATACATCGCCATGCAGTCACTTGTTTATTGAAACATGGACACTGCTTTGCATGTTTCACTAGTATTCACACTCATAATTAGCCTTTCTAAACATATTTCTAAAAACATTTCCCTAACAATGCATGATTTTCAATTCAGATTTTTTTTTTTGTTTTTGTTTTTTTGGTGTAAATACAGCCTGCCTCCTGAGCCTACAGCTGACCCGTTTACGGTTTACGCCTTTGCCTTTATGATTTACATTACCATCAATCTCTGCTGTACTTTGTGTTCTGTTTGTGTTTGTATTCTAGCATTCTAACATAGTGAAATAAGATGGTAACATTATACCTGCGAAAACTCAATTCAATGACATTGTCATTATGTGGATGTTAGCATGCTCATGCATTTAGCTTAAAGTTTTGCTGTGCCTAATTTCCGACTCTTAGTCTTGTTACATGTATAGTAAGATTGCTGATAAGAAGTTAGTTCTTCTCGATTGCGAAGGCACATTATCTGCATCATGACCTTCTTGGCACAGCACAGGTCTTCTTCTGCAAATGTCTTCACACTTTTTCACTATTTTTCAAAAACAGTTAACACAGATTGCATAGACCCAAAACTCTACTTTTTAAACAGTGGAAAACATCTATTCACAGCTAATACGAATGACTTATTTGTAATTATTAATCTCTGATGGACCTGTGTGAAACTCCTTTGGACAGCTCTTCAGCAATCACTCCTTACTCATCTATAAAAGATGCCGCCGCTGGATCAAAGAGGTCAATGTTCATGTAATGAAAGTAAGAGGCCATGGCAGAGGGGCCTGAGGAAGAGGAGTTTGCATATGTGGGGGAGGAGCTGCAGTAAGAAAATAGAGCTCAAGTTTCAAATGAAATTTGGGCAATAGTAATTACTAGCCGCGGCAGCGGGCTGATATTGTTTTCACTTTGTGAGTCTCTGTGTGTGCATGTGTGTGTGTCTCAGGAGTCAGCTACTGTAGTGGGAACTACCACAGAGGAGGTTTTGAGCAATTCGGCCAGTGTTTATATCTGTGGACAGGTTTTGTCACCTGGATAGCGTCACAACCGTGCATGATGCAATCATGAAACTTGAGTGAGGTTGTGAAGGCCGAGTTCAGAGATGGGTGTGGTCCGACCAATTAAATAATTATTACTTATTTAATGTAGTATTGACTACTGAGTAGTTATGTTGTCCATTATGTAAGGCTTTATTGAAAAAAATATATTAATTTAAACCCAAGTTGTGTTATTTCAGTGATATATTTGCATTTGTTGCATGTTTTTAATGTTTTGTGACTGTTAGGGCATTTTTTCATTTTGACCAGTCGGCTTCTGTTTCAGTCTGTGTGTCAATTATTTTGAAAATGCGATATCAGAGTGCACAAATGTGTCGTAAACAAACATAAAAAACTGTTACAAGAAGAATGGAAAGCTCATTAACATAAACGCAAACTTGACTAACCACTAATCTGTATGACAAGAAAGTCAAGCTGCTGTAAAATAACACATTTATTCACACAATATTTGATAGAAGGTTAATGCTTGTGTCTGCACGTCAGATTATTACAAACAAATGATTGCTCACCATCCATACCTGATATAATTTATTATCCCTCTGCTCTCTGTTTCTCCTCTCTGCCTGTCTCACCCTGTCAAATACTTTCTGCACAGTTATGAAAATTATTGAAAACCAAGTCAACACTGGCTTCAGCATCTCCAACATGTATTCAGGCGTATGCCTAGCTGTTGGCCCGAAGTTTCTTGCTTCAGGCTCACACTTCCTCTACTCTTCTAGACCTAGGAAAAATGGAAAATGGAAAAACACTTCATAGAGACTGCTGGGTGCTTTAGAAAATTGTCTCCTTACTACTAAAACCCAGGCAGTCAGCTTGAAATTAATAATAACAATTAACATTATTTATGATACATTTTTAATGGGCCTTTACAACTGCACTAGTTTATGGCTCAATAGAACTCTTAAATTTAGTGAAAAGTGACATGCCCCAAACAGTTACCAAACAACTGACATCGCTATAACTAAAATGAAGACATCATGTTTTAGTGTTAAATCTAAGTCTGGAGTATTCTTTACAGTTTCATGAGGTACCTATAGTCTATATTTCCAGAGTGAAATCTTTTAATGAATACAGCCTCCTATGGGAGACTGGAACCAATAACTAGTTAAATATGGATCAGTAGAAACTTTGAGTGAAGGTCTCCATGGACTAAACTAAATTAACAGGCTTTGTGGGGTTACTTAAAAGGCTGAAACGGAATGTGTGCAGCACTATAAAGAATGCATGCAGAGGAAGTGATAATGGCTGACATACACTATTAATATTACACATAACTCATTTTATATATTGTGATTTTTAAATGGTGTTAATGTTTCATTGTCTGTAATTGCAGTGACTATCTTCATTGCTGGTTGCCATGCCACAACACACGGTAATGAACAATAGCAGAGGGCACTGTTAGAACTGTACGACAGCATATTTCACAATAACACACAATACCACGGGATCAGGCGCTGTCCTTTTCTCAGAGGAGGGAATAGTTCACTTTCTGTATTGACTAGAGCTGCACTGAATGAACTGTAACAGCCTAGTTATTAAAATCAATAGCAATAACTACAATTCCTCAATTTCAGATTGGCTCTTGACTCAATCAATGGATATCAAATTACCCTGCCTCTAGAGCGCGTAATCCCCATCACAAGGAGCAGGGTTAGGCCCTGAATATAGATCAGTGTAGAACATGCAGAGTGCCTCTCATAATGAAGGAGCTCATGGAGAAATTACACAACAAAAGTAGCTGCCCTCTGCAGAAACATGCGAGACAAATGTACAGAATACAGTCATACAATCAATAGTCATTTTTTGCAGAACAGTTCATTTACACTGACAGGTGCAATATGGTGAGAGAGAGAGTTTTAGCCTGTGGCTAGCAGGACATTTTTTTGGTGTACATAAAATAAATACGATATGGATCAGTTTTAATATCTATATGATGGTTCATTTGTTTTATTTCAAGGTGAGGTTTGTCCACATTTTTCACCTGCACATTTGTTTTACTTTTTGTTTCCTCAGTTTCCAATAGCCTGCTGACTAGCATGACAACTACGTTGCTATTCATTGGTTTGAAATTGAGAGAAATTGAGCTAACAGCCTCTGGGAAGAAGCCAAAAGCCAAAATACAAATGCTACAACTCATAGACAGTCTGTGCAAGAGAAGAATATCCGATCAACAATTTATGTAACTTTAGGAGACAAGGAGAAATACAGTGTCCTTGCTGTTATCTTTGTTCCTTCTTTTCGTTCTTATTGTTGTCTTATTTACTGCTGTTAACATCAAATCTCTTTTTTCATTTCCTCACATTTTTCAATTTAGCATTTTTTTTTTGTTTTCAAATAATGCCTCACATCTTAAGTGCACACATTGCTGGTATAGGTGGCTATAATGGGGGGTATTTTGGTATTTAATTGACTGAAGACCTTGTGTGACTCATAATTCCTTTATTTAAAAGCCAGGACAAAACAAAATCATCCCTCCTAATCAACACAACATGTAAAATCACAAGAATCTTAACTGGGGTGATTGCAAGAACAAAATAGTGTTGTTGAATGATTTTAATGAAAAAGAAGATAGAAATACATACATAACTAAGACTTTTAGGTTTTGTTTTTCTTGTTGTTTGCTCATTCTGAACCTGTCCTAAATGGGAAACCATAGAAAAAACTCGTCTCGTCTGAATTCTTTTTAGGCAAAGTAGATTACAGATTGTTTTGACAAACCACACAAATAGCTAACTAATTGGTAGTCCAGTACAGTCCAATTTTAAACAATCTGATTACCAGCCATTTCTCAAGACAAAAAGGGCAGATAATTGATGTTATTATGTTTTAATAAATCCAGCATTACTCAGACTAGGTAAACCAATTCATAAACTGTCTAATGTAGCCCACGGGAGGGAGGGAGAGAGAGGGAGGGAGAGGTAGAGGGAGAGGGAAGGAGAAAGAGAGAGAGAGAGAGAGAGAGCTCCATGATGACTCAACATCTTCAGGATGTATGGAGTACAAAGATGTATGAAAGCTGACTGATGCTGTATGCATTATGTGCCCTTTTATTGCCGTAGTTCCAATAGTCTGTGGAATTCAAGACTGAAGAGGAGTAATTAGTTTCTGTATTGTTAAATCCTCTTGTTCCCTAAAAAACAATCCCCTTCTTAAGAAACTTGGCCCTGGGAGCTTGATACAAACAAGCCTGCATACAATAGGAGTCTTTTAGAAAATAGGCAATATTTGAATGAGTTAGGATTAAGAAAATGAGTTTCATTTTAAGATTATTGTTGGCCGCAAATCATTTGTTCAGCTTCTGGAATGAAAAGTGTGTGTGTGTGTGTGTGTGGGTGTGTGTTTGTGTTTGTGTGTGTGTGTGTGTGTTTGCACACATGCGCCTTTAGATGCCCTTAGCGTCAGGGTGCTTGTAGATAAATGGCCGATTGGTATTGACTTCAATTTAGAAAATGCTGCCCTACACTTTTCTCTCTACGAAACCCTGGGGCACCTGGGGGGAAATCCAGAACTGCTCTGCCAAAGGAAATGTATTACTGAGGGTCACAAGCTCCAGTTTAGCGGATTTACTGTACCCTCACACACTCAAACTACACACCCGCTACACACCTACATACACACACAGCAGAGAGGGCCTTCTACACTTGTCATGACAAACCCTGTGATCTGTGTTGAGAACACACTGCTCATGCTGTCATTGTTGAAATACGGCAGTGACAGAGCGACTTAGTGTGACGATGGGTGACTGAAGGCTGGCCACAGGCAAATATGTCACAGCTAGTTTAGGCTTCACATCACATCCCTATACATGGTTTAGTTTGGCTGGTATGATTCAGCTAAAGATGTTTGTTGTTTACAAGCGCAGGCATACTTGGCAGTGGGCCAGACTTAAATGGATGAAAAGCAATAGGGTGAGATTGCGCCTTGACAGTGTCCATAAGCTAAATCTGAACTTAGACCTTGTGGAGACCGGATGGATCCTGCTGTGTGGCTGGCTGCTCTAGAGAGTTACTACAAACTGGGTGTTCATACAGAGAATTTTATTATAATCATATTCAGAAGCAGATAGCCACTTCCTCCTCAATCTGATGTCAGCGGGGTATAGTGTCTCCCACTGCCCAAATTTGAATCTCCTTAGAAAACAGTCTCTCTCTCTCTCTCTCTCTCTCTCTCACACCCACACACACACACACACACACACACACACACACACACACACACACACACACACACACACACACACACTCACGCACACACTGCATCACTTCACGAGACATCAAACATTGACAAAGTCCCTTTTTAGTGCTGCCTGTTGGCACAGTAACTCCGGGCTAACGAAGTCACACGCTGGCAGAATATTAATAACAGCAAGCCAATCACAGAGCTGCATGGGGGAAAGTTATTTGCATATGAGAGGTGAGGGAGTCCATCCAACACACTGCCTTCATACATCTCCAGCACAGTGGGATGTGTATCTGTGTGCACGCTTGAGTGTACGTTTGTTACAAAAAAGGGCCTGGCAAAAATTTGCTTAGTTACTCATTTGTAAAAGTGGTCTTTCTTCTTCTTCTCGGTTTTTTTTTTTTTTTTTTTTTTTTTTTTTTTTTGCCATTGAAATACTACAGGAGAGGGCCAACTTCACTTTATTCAAATCAGTACAAATATTTCCAGTGAAGTAGACACGGCTGTTCAATCTTTTATGGCAAATAAATTTAATTCCCCGGTTCTGCATGGTGAGCAACACCTCAGGGTTCAGGGTTGTGGCCCAGTCTACCAGGTTTACCTCTGTGTACTTGAACATTTAAACCACTGTGGCTCACCAGACTTTTAAAATCTGAATGAGCGTCATGCCTTCCTGTGGGTTCAGGGCAGCACATAGTACTGCAGTTAATGACAGATCATCTGTGGTAGCTGTAATCGAGTTGCATTTTTAAAGACAGGGTACAACACATACACACTCAACACACATATAAATGAGTGTGTGATGAAGGTCATCAGTCTGCAAACAATGAGAGCTTTGTCAAGAAATGCAGTCTTTGCACATGGGAAGTAAGGATGGGCACATTTTCTTTTTTCTTTTTTTTTTCAGCCTCCCAAAATCAATCACAACACTAATGGGATACACAAATATAATTAACTGGGTTTGAGCATCCAGACGTGAAAACAAAAATAGATAAATACTGCAACCTGTTGAAGGCTAATTTCCTAGGGAGCTTTATTTATTTATTTTTTTCCACAGGAACGTGCGCCTTTGATTGATAGTGTTTGCTGTCATAATCTCTGTTGTCAGCGTTTCTCACATCCTTAACCTTACCTTATACTTTTTTCAGACAAAGGGATCATGCAGCAGCAATATATCCTATTATGTTTATTGAAAGCAGTGAAACAATTTGTATTGATAAGGACACAACAAAAATCATGTGATCAGGATCTGACCCCATTCACTACATTTTTTTTTTTTTTTTTTTTGTCCCAACTACCAAATACCTACTGTGTTCTCTGAGGGAAATCAATAAAATCCATTGAGCTGCATTGTTTCTATTAAGAGCTGTTTGTCAGACAAGACGTGACTTCTGGATGATGGATTTATAAAACAAAATGGTGAGCTGTGAGAGTGTATAAGGAAGATTAGCATGTCAACATGTAAACACAACACAGGCTTTAATTGACAGATGCAGCCATTTGCGTTGTCAAAATGCTGTATGTCCGACTTGCACTCTGTACTTTTTGCATAAGATAAGTCACAGATGTCCATATATAACATATAAAGTAAGACGGTAATTATTTATTTAATTAGTGCAATGGTAAAATTGTAACACTTGTAAGAGACAACCAAATAACTTCACTGTCATGTCACAGAGAGTTTAAGTGACTTTAGAGACAGGTTAAGGGGTTAAAAGTTGGTAAAAATTCTGTTAACATCAGGAAAGTCGGAGCAGGAGAAAACCATGATACAAACCCTTTTTGTACATAATATACATTCAATGCATACATTTCTCATATTAAACTATTTAGAGTCTCAACAAAAATTATTTGACCCTTCATTGAAATCAGAAACCTTTTCTTTTTAAGATTACAGACTGCACAGCTTTTTTTTTTTTTTTTTTTTTTTTTAATAAATCTACAGTAGATTTAACAATATAAAAACAAAGCCTTGGGGAAGACTGGCTTTATTTACCATCCAATTATCAGTAAGTTCCATGACAAGAGAGGCATGCAAACTGTCTCATTCTGCACAATGATGTTTAACAGGTCTTACTGTGGACAGCTCCCGGTGCTGAAATGAAGTCTAATAAACTTACCCGATGAAAAGGCCAGGAAGAAAAGCAGCTTATGCCTCTGGGGACATAAGATATGGATAAAATCAAATTAAACTGATGCTCTTTTAAAATAATGAGTATTTTTCCAGAAAACAAAATCAGAAAATGATGAACCTCACTGTTGAATAAAAAATTAATATCCGAGACCACTTTCAAGTAGAAGTGTACCATTGTTTCTTTTATTCAAATGCAAGTTTAATTCCACAGCATTAGCAAACAAGGGTAAGAAACCTTTACTTATAATATATTGTATTTATTTTTGCTTTGCCTGTAACCTTGGCTTATAGGAGTGCAATTGGATCAGAGAGCATGCCAGACACTTACACATAAGTCGGAGCTTTATGTGAACTGTACATTGTAAGTTGCTATAGGTCTGTTTTATATATATAAAATTTCAACTGTCTTATTGCAGAACCTAAATGCTGACTCCTCTGTTATACAGGTGCTCAGTGGCATTGGTGATCCTTATGTTACAATATTGAAACACTAAGTCTTAAACTGTGAGAGTCAAAAAGCCCATGGGCTATGTGTTTGGCCCCTCAGCTAGTAGTGCCTGTTACCAGCCTTTGCACTGACATTAGGAAGAATTTTCTTTTTTTGCTACACAATTTGTCCTTATGACATAGTTGAAATAAACATAACACCCCTGTATGGCTTGTAGCTGCCTCTTTCTGCTTTCAGACAAAGCAGACAAATAGAAATAAATATGTTGATCATCCTGCTTCCTCCAGCATGGTTCCTTTTTGAATGGTGTTGGATCACTGAGTGAGTTCAGCCCACAGTGAGGGAATCGGTATATCCTGGTGTGAGTCAACTCTCCTCAGACTGTGGGTCGATGGTGCTGACTGAGCCAGGACAGCTAATAAATCACCTCCTGCCGTCCTAAAATGGCGGGGTTGTGATTGGGGAGGGAAGGGAGCCGTGAGCGAGGGTTAATGAATACAGGCCACATCGATCTGCTTCCACCGGTCTCCTCTCTCTCACCATCCACTCCTCTATTCTCAGGCCAAATGCTGCTCCAGCACTTTGCTGACCTGCCACACTAAGCACAGGCTGAGTGGCAAAGGATCCACAGGGGCCAGCAGACATCGAGCAGTAGCTAAGGCAAGGTAATGGCTAATGCTAGCAGCTAATTAGAGCCGTCAATTCTAACTACAGAACGAGGATAAGCTGCATGGGTGAAACAGTCACCAACAGTAACTAAGCAATACATGTTGTTTTGTCTACCCCACAGTTGAGTAGCTGCAGGAGTTCTATTAGCATTAGCAGGAGTGGGTGACCCTAATGTGACTGCAGTAGTGCTAGCTTCAGCAGCTGGCAGTAGCACTATAAGTCTCAGTCTATGGGAGTCTTGACCTTTATGGCTCAATAGCATATGTGTTTGGCCTGTGACCACAGGGTCAGCCGATCTCCAGCTTATAACCCTGACTCACTTCAAGAAGGACAGTTCCTTCCAGTCATCACGTTGTTTCAGAGCTCAGCAGTCAGCAGTGAGAGTGAGCAGTGTCAGAAAAGGTAAAGTGTGTAAATTATGGGCCATCTACTCTAAAAGCGTCAGCATCACTGCAGCTGACTGGTGGCAGTCCCAGAGCCGTCTAATGTCATAGCTTGAACCCTCAGTGATGATCACACACAGATTAATTGGGTTTCTCACACACATGCACACACACACACATTTATCAGCATGTAGACTCAACTTCCTGCTACATTTAATTTCCCCTCTAACCCCGACACAGCATTGTAGGGCAGGATGTCACTCGCTCAGTATTGACCTGACCCACACTTTCTACGCCACACTGCTTTTGGCCCACAGATGTTTAGCACCAGTCTCATCCATCCTGCTGTGTTATTGACCCACACTCTCCAAAGATTTTAACCACACACTCAACCCGTCCATAGCACTGACCCTTGTATGTCTTGAATGTATTTCCTTTTTTGCCTCTTTGGGACCATACTATAGTGTTTGTTGTGGCCAAAAGATTCCCCCTCTTCCAGGAAAGTGGACATGGCCTATCTGTTGTATACATAAGTTCAGTGCTGATGTTTAAAGTTTGACAGCTATTGTAAGGGGGCGGCACGGTGGTTTAGTGGTTGGCTCTGCCGCACTGTCATCAGGTTTGAGCCCGGGGCCTTTCTGTGTGGAGTTAGGATGTTCTCCCTGTGCCTGTGTGGGTTCTTTCAAGGGTATATGTGTGTTGTTTGTCTTTGTATATCAACCCTGTGATAGACTGGTGACCTGTCCAGGGTGTACCCCACCATCGCCCAATGTCGGCTGGGATAAACGGTATAGATAATGGATGGATGGAACTATTGTAGGGGTCCAAATACATCATGATATTTTGAGAAAACATTAACACAGCTCTATATGACCACCTGTGTCTTTGCTCCTCATGGCATAATTCCACATTTGTTACCTCCAGTACAGCCATATACTGAAGGACCATTTCTGGGCATTGTGTGTCAAATAGTGGACAAAAGAGATTGTCAGTTGTGTCCTTTCCAAGGGCACGGTTATATCTGTTCAGCTGTTATCAGTGTTTGGAGATTCAGTTGTTTCTTCAATTTTTCTACCTTAAAGCCATGCATACTTTAAAATTTTTATAACACTGTTGGTACTTTGGGAGGTTAGTTCATCTGCAGTATTTCTTGCATTAAAACTGCAGATCATTTTCCAAAGAGGAAACTAAGCATAATACATGTACCTAGTTTATGATAAGTTTTTACAGTGAAGAGAAGAAAAGGCAGCTGACTGCTCCATATGTTTGTCAAGCAATAGAGGGTGTTCATTAACAGAATAATCACATGGTCATATGTTTGAAAGTGAAAATACATGATACCGTACACTACATCTGTGATCAATAGCCACAGTTTTTTTGCATTTATTTTATTGATTTAACATGAAGGAGCCAAACACAGAAATTAGCGAAATAGATAATCTAGCCAGTTTATAATGCTTTGTAAGACAAGTCAGATCTTTAAGATGTATTAATGTTGTAGAACTGAGACATTGTAACACAAGACGCTGTATCATACTACAGAATAATTCCATAAAACTCCCTATGATTTACCACACGCCATATATTTATTTTCAGATGGCAATGAATCCTCATCACAGGCATCATTTAACATATTTCAAGGGAGTGCTGGTGGTCTACAGAGACTGTGGACAGTATTCCTTACTCTGATACTCTAACTAACTTAGTACTAACTATGGATCCATGTGAACAGAACAAGGACAGAAAAAAAGACAGAGGTGAGGACAGGGAGAAAGAGACAGCCATAAAGACCGTAGAAGGAAACGTCATATATTCAGTGTGCTAACTGACCTTTTCCATGCTCATGCCCCCTGTAATAGCATTAACACAGCAGCTACATCCATGGCCATCAATTATCTGACCAACCCTGCCTGCACCACCTTAACTAATAGTTACCTCCCTGTCATGCTCAGCCTTTCTCTCTTTTTCTTTCTCTCCTCCACTACTCACTTTAAAGCACCATATCTAATGGGAATAGAATAGGTACATGAGCTGCACATGTGTTTTGAAGTGCTTTTCCAGTTTTTCCGGCATGCTTCCTTTTCAAAACACAGATGTTAGTGAGTGTTTTTATTCATCCTTTGTTTTTGTTTTTTTCCTGTTATATCGGCCCTCTCAGAATCATTATTTTATGCCCAAAACAAACTCTAAGATATGTTTCATTCATTCCCTTTGTTGCTCTCACAGTGGTTTTCCTCTCTCAAAAATATTGTAGGGTAATAAAGGACAGTCTGCATTCTTCTTTATTTGAAACCATAACACCTCATTTCACGCAAAACATTTCTCTTATGTGCAAAGATTATTTTAATTTATTCCAAACTGTGAATGAGATAATAGCATCAGTCCTGGCCCTTCCTGGGTAAGCCTCATTATTTTGTGTTGATGAACATAGAATATCAAACAATGAGTCAAAAACACAGTTAATATGAATATAAGGGCAAACCCATGCTGGCACGAGAAGCAAGACATAAACCATGTGCATTATAATAAAAAAAAAATTAAAAAAAAATGTATGCATACAATTGTAACCAATGTATCCTCAGTAATGCGTTGCTTTAACATTTACACAGTGCAATAAAAAAGCTTATTAGAACTAGAATGCATTTTGTCAGACAGTTTGGTCTGCTGAATTTTAAAAGAGAGGAAATGTTATATTTTCTCTACATTATCCCCAAGCGCACATTATGTCCATGCATTTTCAGTTTTCTAAAAAGGAAAAGATCATTGTTTTTGACTGGTGACATGAATGCAGCAATTAAATGTGTTGCAAGTAAAATGCATAGTGAAGGGTAACATTCTTTCTTTAGAAGTATCCAGAAGATAATACTGAGCTTTATCATTTATTTAGTATGATATTTTATGCATATTCCTATATGTTAACACAAACAAGGGAAAATATACAATAGCACAAATGCATTAGTCCTTCTGTAAACTCTACCTTGCATCCATTTAAATTAGCTTCTGTATCACTTCATCGTCTTTATGGTCTAATGTGGACATGGAACATGAATTTTTCAATAACATCTTTACATAGTGGGATGTAAAATTCCGTTCATTTATTTATTTCATAAATTGGAATTAAAATTGGAATTGACAGAGGCAAATTCATTAATGTCTGCATGTATTGTATTTTTTTTTTTTTCTATAGACTCTGTCTCCAATAGCAAATATATATGTGACAGGAGAGAGGAGGAAAAGAGGGAGAGAATGTGGTCATTAACCAAAGGCAGAGAGGGAGACTCCTTGTCCTGCATTCAAATGATTCTTAATTCAACACTATCAACACTCCTCTCGTCCCTCCTACTCCTCACCCCTAATCCTCATCCTTCTTTTTCGCTGCCTTTCTGTGCCATTTCACTGAGGAGGCTACTATGCAGTACGTTCCCTCATCTGTCTCCCTCATTCTTCTTCTCTATCCCTATTTATCTAATTTCTCACTTCCTTCTATAGGCTCCTTCCCCCTACTTTATCAAGGACGTGGATATATCTCCTCCTACCCGGCCCCCATCCCCCCCCCCCTCGGTTAGTCTCTTTTCCTCTATCTCTCCGTCTTTCTCTCTCATCTTTCCAAGAGATAACTGTGTGCAAGCTCTTTCATCGTTCTCCTCCCTGAAGAGAAGACTGCCCAGCAGACACAGAGAAGCAGAGTCAGCATTTCAGTCCTCCATGATGTCACGGACCCCCGACCCAACTCCCCCCTCCCCAAGCTTTAAAACACTCTTTCACACACACAATAAATCCTCTACAACTGACGAAATAAGAAAAGCAAACAGCTCTGTCTCATATGGTAATAATGCATGAGGGAAACACTCACCAAACTGCCTTACGAGAGGTGAGGAATAGCACTAAGCTGGATTTTCACTGGAAAGCACGGGCGCACTGCTGCGCTCATGAGACAGAGAGAGAGCATAAAACCACTTTGGAGTTGGAGTAGAAAGTCTGACCTCTTGTCTGTGTATGATACATGGGAATGGGAGGCTTTTAATTTCAAGGATAGGTTGGGGGGAGCGGTGGTGTGGAGACAGACAGCATGAGAGAGGGGAAGATCAGCACAAGTGAAGTGATCCAGAGAGTGAGAGTCAAGAAAGAAGGCGAGGGACAGAACACGTGAGAAACAGACGGAAAGAACGAGAGAAAGAGAGGAGAAGATAGTTACAGTGAGGGGAGGGAGAAGAGGGATAGGGGAGGAGGGGAGGTTGAATGTGTTAATACACAGGAACACTGCATCAAACCAATGCACTGCTCTGAGGCTGGCTGAGCAGCTGAGAGGAGTGCGTCAGCAGTACATTCACGTTCCCACTGAAGGACAAAGGGAGGGGGCAGAGCGAGCATCTTAGCTGCCTGCAACACCGACACACATTGGAGGGGGGGGGGATAGAGAAAAGAGAGAGATTGGAGAATAAACAAGAAGAGGAGATGTGGATTAGAATGCTGCTCCTGCTGCTTCTGTGACGGTGGGCTGCCTGTTTGAGTGCTCGCGTGCCTCCTCCTCTCCATCTCTCTCTCTCACACACACTCTCCTTCACGCACTCTATCTTTCTCATGCTCTTGATCTGTCAGTGGTTCTCGCTCTCCTTCTCTCTCAATCTCTCTCTTTCCCTCTCTCTCCCTCTCTCTCTCTCTCTCTGTTCTACTCTGGCTACTGCAGTAGTCCACCAGCCAGCCGCAAGTCTGACAGCCACACACATGGCTAACTGCCACAACTTACTACCTCAGCCCTGGAGAAAAACTAACAAATAAGCAAGCAGAAGAACACTGCAGGAGACAGCCTGGGGGACAAACAGCGAACGGAGAGAAGAATCCTCAATACCTTTCTCTGTTTATGGATACAGATACGGAGCCCACTTCCACACACATCCTCCCAGCGTCATCCTTACTCTTTTCTCTCATTGCAGAAGAGGACAAGAGTGCTCTCTCTCTCCTCCGACAGCCTTTTGCGAAGCTCCAACAGTGCAGCGCATCCTCTTCTCCACCCCCCACCCAGCGCCACCATCTCTCCCACCACCCCCAACCCCCCCGCCCCCCCGGGAGGAATAGACGGATTACTGCTAACTGTGCACACGGCAGCCTGCAGCTGCTCTGACCAGGGCCAGCCCAACGTTGGGAGGAAGCAAGAGGAACACAGAGGAGGAGAGGAGAGGGGGATGACTGTGCCGGGAGTTCTTTAGCCTTTTTCTGTCTCTCAGTCCCTGTCACAACGGGGCTAATCAGCGACCGACTAGCCCTTGGCAAAGTCACAGTGAGGGAGGTCTCTCCACCAAACAGGCGACCAGCCGACGAGCCAACACATGTATCAGGAGCCGACAGAACTGAGGATTTTTATTTATTTCAGTTGGTCACTTCTTCTCTCCTCCTCTGTCGTGTTTAACTGCATTATGGATCATTGTGATTTATCCATACTGGAGCTGCATTTTGGAGTCTGCAGCCTGGCAGGGGGGCAGTTAGTGGGGGCAGAAGGGATCCAGGCACCTGCCAAGCCTTCATGGCCTTATCTCTGCCTGTGAGTGTTTTCCATGCTGCTCTCAGTCTTTAATACCAGGAGCCATTTTGTACCCTTGGCTAATACAGGGCCACCTCACTTTTTCAAAGAGGAAAAACAAGAAAACATTGATTTCATGTCTTTCCATGGAAAGGAATTATAAATGAACATGATGCACGGCTGTTGCTTTTAACATTTGGGAAAAGGCAAAAAGGACCACTTTCAAACTAATGAGGTACGTCACTCATCCTGTTATTCAACCTTTTCCTTACATTGCTGCACTGCTTTTCCTCTGCTACTTCTCTTGTATTAATCTCTCACTCTGTCTCTCTCTCTCTGTCCCTTTTTCCCGTCTCTCTCTCACACATCACTTTTGATACAGCGTTTCCCTGCACTGTCGATGGAACTTGGGAGCCTTGAGTTGCTCCAGCCAGGCTAGGGTGGTCTGTACTCTGGTGTGTGCCGTCTCCCCCCACCATGCAAAATAATGAGCCCTCCACACCATGAGTCCTCTGGGCCAGGTTAGTGTGCAGCCTACCTGGAACGCAGCCCTGCTCGCCGTGCTCTCCCTCATGGTGCCTGCTCTCAGTATGTGCCAGTCCACAGGCCCTGCGCTGGGCTCAGCTAACCCACAGAACTGTCCAGGTGTGTGCTCCTGCACTAACCAGCTCAGCAAGGTGGTGTGTACCCGCAGAGGCCTGGTTAGGGTTCCTCCGAACATCCCAGCCAACACCAGGTACCTGAATCTGATGGAAAACAGCATAGAGACCATACAGGCAGATACCTTCAGACACCTACATCACCTGGAGGTGCTGCAGTTGGGCAGAAATGCTATCAGGCAGATTGAAGTGGGGGCCTTCAATGGCCTGACGAGTCTCAATACCCTAGAGCTGTTCGACAACAGACTGACGGTCATACCTAGTGGAGCTTTTGAGTACCTGTCAAAGTTGAGAGAGCTGTGGCTTAGAAATAATCCCATTGAGAGCATCCCCTCTTATGCCTTCAACCGTGTCCCCTCGCTCATGAGACTGGACCTGGGAGAGCTGAGGAAATTGGAGTACATTTCGGATGGGGCATTCGAGGGCCTTCAGAACCTCAAGTACCTCAACTTGGGGATGTGCAACCTGAGGGAGTTTCCCAATCTTTCACCTTTAGTGGGTTTGGAGGAGCTAGAAATATCAGAGAATGTTTTCCCTGAACTCAAGCCTGGGGCTTTCCGTGGGCTCCAGGAGTTGCGTAAACTGTGGATTATGAACTCTGCCATCACTACCATTGAGAGGAATGCATTTGATGACATCACAAAATTGGAGGAGCTCAATTTAGCCCATAATAACTTATCGTCCCTCCCCCACAACCTCTTCACCCCTCTGCAGTACTTGGTACAGCTACACCTGCACCACAACCCTTGGCGATGTGACTGTGATGTAGTGTGGCTCTCCTGTTGGCTCAGAGAATACATTCCCACAAATTCCACCTGCTGCGGACGCTGCCACACCCCAGCCCACATGAGAGGACGATATCTGGTGGAAGTTGATCAGACCACCTTTCAGTGTTCAGCACCGTTCATACTCGATGCTCCCAGAGATCTGAACATCTCAGCAGCGAGGGTGGCAGAACTGAAGTGTCGCACAGCTGCCATGAGCTCAGTCCGATGGCTTCTCCCCAATGGGACTGTATTGACCCATGGCTCAGCCCACCCACGGATATCCGTCCTTAATGATGGGACACTCAATTTCTCCAATGTTCTCCCATCTGACACAGGGGTCTACACCTGCATGGTGAGCAACATGGCAGGAAATTCTAATGCCTCAGCCTACCTAAACGTCAGCAATGCCGAACTCAACACATCTAATCTGTCCTACTTTACCACTGTAACAGTTGAATTTTTGGAGCCCACAGTGGAGGAGACCCCTAAACCCAAGCCGACTGTCCCTGCCTCGCCCTCTGTCTTTCAGCCTGTCTTCATCTCCACACCAACTGTGCTGTTCCAAAATACTCAGACTCCAAGGCAGGTGTCAGTTCCCACTGTCACAGTCACTACTCAACCAGCTGCCAGCCTGGATGAGATGATGAAAACCACCAAAATCATCATTGGCTGTTTTGTTGCTGTTACTTTGCTATCAGCTGCCATGTTGATAGCATTCTATAAGTTGCGTAAACGGCATCAACAGAGGGGCACGGTGGCAGCAGCCAGGACCATAGAAATCATACAGGTGGAGGAAGAAGTTCCTCCTGTTCCACCACCCACCTCCGGATCTAGTGGCTCTGATGACACAATGTTGGTACTGCCTACATTAGTGGAACACAACAGCAACACCTTTAAGCCTGGGTATGTGTCCTCCTCCTCCTCATCTCGCCAAGGGGGCTACGGAGCCCACTGGACCCAGAACAACTCTCTTCATCGCTCACTCAGACAGCATCACAGCCACATCAGCACCATTGCTGATCCCTACGTCATTAAGACTACTCACGGCAAGGAGAAGGTTCAAGAGACCCAAATCTGAGTAATGCTCCCTATGGATCTATCTCTGACTCTGCCCCAACCTCTCCTCTCCACCTATCTGCTCATCAGTCCATGCAATAGAATGCACAAAGAACAAAACGGTAACTTTCTTTTGTACAGAAGTGCAAAACAGAGACAGTTTTTTGTTTCTTGTACATGCCTACACATAAGTATATAAATATGAAAAAATACAAATATATATAAATGAAACTACCGTCAGGAAGTGGTGAGACATGCAGATTATATTAGAAAAGAAAGTAATTTGAAACTATTTTCTAATAACTGGTGACTTCTATTTAAAAAAGACAAAGATAATGAATTGCTTTTGTGATTGATAATAGAAGGTGGTACTGTCTACTGTAGGAGAAGAGGCATTTAGTTTGTTTTTTGACCATATTTAGGATGCAGTAAAAAAAAAACTCTTTATACAGGCAACAGTTTATAAATACAGCCCCAAATGTAAGCTCCAGTTTTTACTGTGCCAAATATTATATGCAATAAAATGGTATTTCCAGACTAAAGAACACAAAAAGACACACAAGCAAAATCTGGATAGATAGAAATATTTGTCCAAGGATAGCAGCATAATGGCACAGATAGAATGTGCTGTTCAGTAGCTATCAGCCAAATGCTTTTGGACTGCAGTGAATTTCTGCAGCTAAGGTTTAACCCTCTGTTCGCTGGAGCTAAGCTGCGTTTATTTGACAGTGCCAGTGCTTCTTAGTTGTAGCGTATCTAAACATGTTTATTTAGTGTGCACATGATTCCCCACTGGCTCAACTGGCAAAGATGAAGTGCAGGCTAATAACAGCTGTTGCAAATACTTTGTTCTGTTATTGGTTGCATTTTGTATTATTTCTTTTCCCTTAGGTTTTGACATGCTTCTTAATGGCTTGTGTAGTGTTTAGGGCTAATTTAGTAATGCATTACAGCAGTTGCCTGACTTGTCTCTGCAAGGGCTCATTCCGATGCTAATTTTTCAAAGGAACAGACGTGGTGCAGTGATACAGGGCTTTGCTGACCGTTCTGCTTTTAGAGAAAAAAACAGAGGATTGAAAAGAAACAAAATGAATGTCTGATACTGGGGCTTTTCCATGGACTACATTGAAACATGACTTTGTTTTTCTTTTTGTTTTAACAGTTTATTTTGAGCAACACTATTTTTATGGAGAGACAAAGGAGGCTATGAAAAATAAAAAACCTTTGGTTTGTATTTCTCTAATCAGAAACATTTTCATCTGATGTTTTTTCTTCTCTCTGAATATATTTCCATATGTGTGTAAGTTGTTTAATCGTAAAGGCTGGAGGCAGTATTGTAAATCGTATCTTATCCCAAACCCCCCATCTTATGGTCCTATGCATTTACTTAGTGTCTGCATGAATGGGTCTTTAAGTAACTGGTGTACAATGCTGCATTATACCCCACAGTGGGGCTCTATGCAGGTCAGATAGGCTGTTGGTCTTTGATGCCTCAGCTTAGTTCTTAACATTGATTTCTCAGTGACTGTGAAGGGGAAAAATACATGTATCCCACAGTTCTACAGTTTGTGGGTTTCTTTTCCTTATACGCTTAACTGCAGGTTCTAGTTCCTATCTGAATCTGACATTTATCAAGTGAAAAAAACAACTATATAGTATGTTTTTAAAAAGAAGAAAAAACAGTTGTGAGTGGTACATCATGATATGACGTACAACACAAGTATACTTCAGCAAAGCAAGTACTTCCAGAATGCAATCTAAATATATCACCTAACAAATGATTTTCATTTATTTTTTATTTTTCCTGCAGATGCTGTACGTGTCAGTGCATTTTTGAACAATCTGAATTATCTTGACGTCATGCAGTTAAAAGGCCAGCTACCATAAACAGGTGTGCCTAGTCTCTGTGGTGACTACGATGCCTTACCTATGACCTTTATACTGTTGCCCTTCATACAACCACTCACCAGTTCTCCTTATTTTGTACTGAGTTTGACAAATACTATTCAACCTCGCAGGTTGCAGGTTCATATTGCAATACAACAGTTCTCCCGCTGAGGCTATTTGGGGATAAAGAGGAAATTACAGTATGACCCCTGTGATAATTATGGAGGATGGTGAGTTGACAGGAACACCAAGGCTCCATTTAAGACCTCCTGGTGAGACTTCCTGTACCATCAAGAGATGGTTAATAATGTGCTGTGTGACACTGACTAGCATTGTGTTACTATATGTACTGTATATATGCATAATTCCTCTGACATTCACAATAAGATGACTGCATTACAGTAGGTACTCGTGGTGCAGTAAAACAAAACAGGGACAGCAATTATGTAACAGTCTGGAATACAGGTTGAGTGGGTAGAGTCAGTTCTGTCAGGAGTTTGTTTTAGATTTTGAAATATGTATATTGTTTAAATAGGATGTACTGTACGTACAGTATAAACAAATTCAAATATCAATTTAATTATTATCATTAAATTAATTTTTTTCATTTTGGAGGTTTCCTCAGCTCTGACTGGATGGATGAAGAGGTGCTAGTGTTTTCTGCCAGCACATCTGGCAGTGTGGGAGTACAGGTGGGCCTCAACAAGCAGATGGAACCCCTAAGACTATGTCAAGTGTTTTCTTCAAGAAAATATGAGCGTGATACACTGCTGAAAAGTCACTCACCACCAGAGTGTGATGCCTGCTCTTTGCTTTGACAAAACAGAATGTTCTTGGTTGTTACAGTATGTGTGGGTTGATAAAGAGCAGACTCTTATTATTTCCCCAGCGCAGCGTGGCTCTGGCCGTGCTACAGGCTTCATAAGAGGATGGTGGCTGTTTGTAAAGCCTTAACTGTGCCCAATAACCAGCCACATAGAGACACACTGACAACTACTTCCTTTCTTTTTCTTTCTTCCTCCTCCTACTCTTCAGTGTTGACAGCATCAGAGGAGGCAGGTCCGGAATTAGCATAATGCTATCAACCATTCAGTCAATTCAATTTTGCTGCGCCAGTGTCAAAGGTGAAGTGGCTGTGGGCTGGAGTGGAATGACCATTGTGTTATAACTGCTGAAAAAACAAAGGCCCAGACAGTAGTCCTTCCCTGACAACATGGGTAGGGTTAATATAAACCTTTTCTCTGGGGTGGCTGTTGTCTTATCTCCAGCAGCTGCGTCAGTCATATGCTTTGAGTTTGGCTGTATGATGCCTTGTTGCAAATGAGCTGTGAAGATGTCTTGTCATAACTGCTGTCCCCCCCACCCCCCCACCCCTTTTAATCATTCGCTAATTGACATAAGATTATTGAGTGAAACCTCCTGAATATAGCATGGACAAGTTGCGTTTTAAGGCTGCCTCTTAACCCCCAGCCCCCACCCACCCAATGTCGTTCTCTTTCTCCTGTTATCTGTTTGGCACAACAGTGATCACAGATTTGCATATTTCTTTTGGAGCATGCTCACGAGTGCCCACCTGTTTTTTTTTCCCTCTTATTAGTAGCCAATGGGTTACCGATAAAGCTTCCGCCAAAGACATGATGCATCTTTTTTAAGTAAGCAGTGTGTCAGAGGCTCATGCTATCCATGATAGCAGGGGATGGAAGAGGTGAAAAGAATGGTTAAGCTGCCAATATATAGTTTGTCTCACTCCAGCTTGATAAGATCTGTCGAGAGACAACAGGAAAGGGGCAGGGATGAAGCTCTACGGTTGGCGTTCTATGAGGTTAAGGGTTTGTTGGGAATAAGTCCTTCAGCCTCAAGATCCATATCTGTTAATGAAGTCTCCAGCAGTAAAAAGGTGTTGGTCAGGTGGCAGGCCATAGCAATTCTGTCACAGTTTCTCCACTGACTGACTTTTGTGCCCACAAAGGGATTGTAGGAAATGATCCATGGTCCTCTTAGAAGTGAGAAATGGTCTAGACTCAATTCTCATCCCTCTCTCAATGCTTGATTAGTCAGCCTACTCCTGACTGCTCACTTTTACCATACTGCTGGCCTGATCTGAGCCAGTGGACATGTTCTTAAATGTCTAGCTACTAAAATGTCCTTCTACAACAGATTAATAATTTAATTTATTATAACAAGATAAACTTTGTCACTTTATAAAATGACCCTGACATTTTTGCCATTCATTCGAGTAAAATGACTCAAAATAAACTTAGATTTTAATGGGATGTTCACTCACTGAAACAATATTTTTTAAAGATATTAATAAGCTTGAATCAAAGCCTTAAAAAAATTCATGTGGTGCATGTTTTATTAGCTAGACTGGTCCTTGGTTGCGGGTCAAGGTAATCCAAGACAACACAGACATGAGAGAAGAGGTAACTGCTAGTCTCAAACATCAACTCTACATTAACATGCACACAAAAGAGTTTAAAGAAATAATTTCCAGTTCCAACTTTGATTTTCAGTGCTGTTTCTTTCTTTCTTTCTTCCTTTTTTTTTTTTTTTTTTAACTATTGACGCTTCCTTGACACAATTAACAAGGGAAATATTGTCAGAGAGCAAAGAAATACATTTCACCTAATTACACTGCAAAACAATTCTTTGAATTACTTCAGCAAAATATGGACAGAAGGAGAAACATCCGCTAATACTTTGTGAATCACAGCACAGGTACTCGGTGGGACCTTGCTCATTTTTAATTCCTCGACAGGGCTGTGTGCACCAGGTGAGTGACCTTCCTCTCAAAAAATGATGCTGTCAGAATATTATTCCTGTGGGGGTATAAACAAATTGTGGCTGATGTCTAGTTTCTGCCACATGCTGGAGAAGGTATGAGACTGAGCTCACAATCGGAAGGACAGTCACACTGAACCACTAATCTTTGCCTTGATTCACTGCAAGTTAAAAAAACATGAAGATGGAAGCCCTCACACACTTGCATTTATGACCACTTTCATGCATATGATATGCATTTAGAAAAAAAATATTAAAACTTAATATATAATATTTTGTCCTATGGTGGTATTACAAAATTTGTCACTGCCATTATACTACCTTAAAGCAGACACAGTGTGTAAAACTCTATATACAGTGTGTTGTAATGTAGACCGGCACTCTCTTTGGACCAGTGCCGTTCTGGATAAGGGGTGGCAGCTGGAGGTTGTTCCTGGAGGTCTCTTTCTCTGTCAGACAGTCAGTCTGTCTGTCTGTCTCCATCGTGTGTGCAGTGTTAGAGAGAGAGGAAGAGAGTGTCCTCCATTGCAGTGACAACCACTGTTCTGTTATTTTAACCTATCTCATTCACTGCTAAGGAGGTTAAAGCATAATACATGCATGAACACAAGCTGGCAGGCAAACAAGAACAACAAAATAGTAGAAATAATGCAAAAAGAAACATGAAGGACTGACTACACTAAATGCTGCATTTCTTACACTTGAGCAGGCCATGGATATGTAGCTTTAATTAAACAAGACTAGGTTTAAACCTAGTATATGCCTGGGCCATATATGAATGTGCGCATGGCTCGATTTGTGAAAAAAACACAACCCCTATCCCACCCATAAGTCCACTTATTTAACTAACTTAAATATTTAAACTATGATTTAATAATATTACTTAATATTTAAGTAATATACAATATAACAATATTTAATTGTAAATAATATAGTGATAATAAATAGTATCAAAATGTGATGGCATAATTTACTCTCAGCATAACAATAAATAGGCTATTGTCAGATGAGCGCAGGTGCTGACAGGTCCATTTCTAATTTCACTGTTGTTTGCATTATAGACTGTTCAATAGTTGGACTAGCCATCAGGGGCACTGGTAAAAATCTCGGCAGGCTGCCACATCGGTGGGCCAGTAAAAAAAATCTGAAACAACAGCAACCGGAAATTAGAAAATACGCTTACTGGAACACATCAGCACAGCAATAAAAGCCCTGTCTAGAAATTTGTGGATTTTAACTTGAAATGGTTACAGGAAGTGTTGAATTTGTATTAACACGTAATGCAGAAACTTTAAAAGGGCGAAGGCAGTGGAGCTATAGTACTAAAATACCAATATGACCAGTTATATATATCAGAGGGAATTATAAATGAAGGCCTGCTTCTAATAAAGGCCTGTTACCGTCTGCATTTGAGGTAACATATATGTGGAAATACAGTAGTTGAAAACTGTTGTGGATCTGCTGTAAATGCCACCTGATGACGTAATACAAACTGTTTCAAATCATTTCAAAAAGCGCAACAACAAATGGGAGAAGTCTTGGTCTTGGATAGTCGCAGATGTCTGAGTGATACCTGTCAAATCTGACACATACACTGATACAAAAATGTGTAGATTCGGTGTGACATACACTTCTTGAGCATATAATTATCTCTGATCATATCCATTGCAAATAAACAATGATAGCTGCTTATAAATAATAGAAAAGATTTTATGCCTCCAAAACCTGATAATCACTAAGATTTTAAGTTTTCTTGAGTATCAAATTAATCCAGTGATAGTTTTGTGTAAATCCACTGATGTAATGAAAAAAGGAACAACTTATAGCTAACTTGGCATACTTTAATGGTGCCAAAATGTCACAAATTTAGGATTTTCTCTGTTTTGTGTGAGAGAGCCCACAGTGTCAGACTTTGAGAACCCCCTTCTACCAGTCCAGCTTTTCCTTTTAAGGGCAGGGGCCTTGTAGGTAACCTGTGTGTGTGATGTAGTCATCAAGCGGTTATGGGAAATAGATCTCCTTAATGTGTGTATGAGAAAGTACCGCATGCTATTGCGACCACAGTAAAACTACATGCTACATGTACTCAGTGAAAAATGTCTAGATAAGCTTAGGATAGCAGCATAAAAGTGTTGGAAGGCTGCAAATTATGTTCACTGCTGGGAAGGGAATAAGCTACCGACCGAAAGCTAGTTACAAGCCAAGATATGAGCCAGGCTGAAGGAACCTGAGCGTTCCCATTTAGAGTTGATCATCATATCCCTGCAAAGTAGGTTCACACAAGAACAGAAACACCTTTGCAAATTATTGTGCTAAAGCCCTGTAATAAATTCAACCTTGTGAAGTCTAATGAACCTGAAAACCCTTTTCTTAATTACCCTCTTTATGAAAGTGATGTAGTCCTACATGAACATTCCGTTATCTGCCAAAGTTAGAATCATTTTGGTTATTTCATTTAATTACATTTCTGTATTTGGCCATGTCCGACACCGCTCTCACTCACTAAATTCACTACTCCTCTTCACTGTTGTTTTAATCTATAGTGAGGAGTAAATTGGGATTTTGTACATTTACAAAGTAATAAGTGAAAAAGTTGTGCACACCCCACTTTCAATCAAACCTGATCAAACTATACCCGCACAGTCCTGATGAAACTGATTAGCATAATCTTAAACGCTCATTAATTTGATTGATGTTTTTGCTTGCTTTTTATTTATTTATTCATATTTAATTTTTATCACTAGTTATGTTTAGTTTTTAAATCGATTTTCAAATTCAAATCGAAATCTTCATTTGAATAATCTGACATCAATTCATAAAATCCTGAGGCTTTGCTCATTTAGAAGTCTTCTTCAAATGTGGCTGAGAATTGCAACCTACTTTTTCTAAGCAAAAAAGGCTCGAACGGCTGGATCTTTTACTACTCAACCTATCCCAAAATTCATTATGTGTATAGTGCGTAATCAAAATAATATGGCAGCAAATAACGCCTACAGAGAGCCCCGAGGATTACACTTTTGATAAAAACAGGTGGTCAAGAATGCAAGGCAACAGGAGCGGCGTTTTGTGACAACAGTAAGGGCGGGCGCAGCTTGTTAAGCAAAGTCGAAATCGCCTGTAGGCCACGTCTCATTTCGGTTCGGCCTTCGCGGCCTATAATGGCAACGAAGGCCGCACATTTGTAGACCATGTCCTCCTAAGGAGTTAAAATGGTGTATCCGCAGAAAGCCACACCTGAATCCACTTTTCCGAATTGTCATATGAGAGACATGGAGACATCAGTTCTCTCTCTCTCTTTCTCCTGCAAGTAAGCAGATTTGGTTGTGTTTTGGGTTTGGGTTAGCTTTATTTTGTCACCTTAACGTTAACATACCTTACACTTTCACGCAGTCATGCACTCGCAACACCTCTGACACTGCTGACCTACGTTTCACACATTAAATCTGTGCACAGCTTGTTATTAGTTAAATACATGTAATTAATTTTTTTCCTTGAATATTTGTGTGGTCTCCCTTGTTTTGTCTTGACTTTGAGCTGGTTTGTGACAGTAACTGAAATAACTGAATTGTTACTGAATGGAATCGAATTGGGACCCTGTGAATCGGAATTGAATCGATCATCCTAACGACTGCATAGAGAAGTTATTAAGTATAGTATATAATACTTCACCTTTGTTTTCCGGTGCTTTGAATGCTTCCTATTTTGTAGTTACTGTCAGCTGTAGCTGTAGTTTTGAGGCTACAGAGTTCTGTTGTACTGGACGGTGTTACATAAAACAGGTGATCATGTCTTTATGCCTATAACCACTGTAGATTCCACTGTTGTTTTAGCAAGTTAAAACTGTGAACATATACTTTACTGAAGTTTATCAGAGGCTTTATCTCTCTCAGCAAAGGAAACCAAACTATTGTGAATGCAAAGGCAGCAAACACAACAAATCTTCAGACATCACAAACACATCACACTGGCACCAATCTCCTTCTCTCAGAGTGAGCAAGCTTTGTGACTCGCCACCAACTAACCGGGAGTGAGAAGGAGAGAGACAGACACACAATTCAGTGAACAGTACATAGAGACTTTGTGAGCTGCATCAAGCCAATGAACTATTAAAACAGTTTCTATTTGAGCTCATAGTAGGTTCATCAACAGACTCACTGTCAAATCTCCACAGCTCAGCGGCAGTTGTGGCACTTGCATAGATTCAGTTGTTTTTTTTCTTTTAAACTTGACTTCCGTCTCTTTTCTCTTTCATTCACATTGACCCTGCCAATAACATCCAAGGCTTCAGGGTTGCTATGGTTTCCCTGATTTCCAGTGCAATGCTGATTGGCTGTTGAGGAAATTGTGGTTGACATGGTGCTGTGTGAATAGGGAGCTTACTGCGACCCTGACAGAATGTACTGTACTCATATTTACTTTGAGGACCTTGGTTAGACAGCCACTCCAAATAAAGCTCAATGGGCCTATTCACTGGCTGGTTTGTGTTGAGTCTATGCTGTGGCAGATTGAGGATAGTGATGTGAAAACGGGAAAGAAATAATCATTTACGGTGTTTCGTAAATCACACATAGCAGACCGGTGACAACTGCATTGTCACCTGACAATTAATTCGAGGAAGCAATTAATCAATATTATCAGTTTTCACCACCTACTACTGTGGTGCTACTTGTATTAAAGGGGTAATCTACTGTAAAAGAGTGTGCGGTATGATGCAGATGTATTTCTTTGTAGACTGTTATCTCTTGGACTAATAACATAACCAAATGTTGAATACAATTATTTCTACCGTGTTTTACTAGAAGCTGACAATATCCTCATCACATTATCTAAGATCTAAGAAAATGACTTAAGTGATTTTAATTTGTTTTTTTAGGTAGTTTATGGGATGATTAAAATATTTCATAACATACATACATAACACACTCATAAGAATGATGCATAAAAGATTAAGAAATAAACATACAGTTTAAGTATTCGATAAAAACTCATTAAACACTAAATGGTTTGTAGGAACAGTAAAAAAAAAAAAAAAAGAAAAGTGGACCCACAAGACTTGGTACAGAGAAGTATTCTAAAGGCAAGCGAGCATCTTGTTTTGCTTCTGAACTATTGCATGGCTTAAAAATGATTTTGAGAAAATATTGAATTTTGATTTTTTTTTAATACTGACCAAATACTGTTGCAAAGCTACAACAGCAGGTTGCAGTTTTTTAACTTCAGAACAGTTCTAGGTTTGCATATCTGCCTTTGTTACTTGTATGTAAAGTTTTTGTGCTCTCCCTGTGTTTGTATTTTCTCTATGTGCTTCAGTTTCCTTTCACAGTCCAAACACAAGCTGAGCATGTGAACTCCAGAATCCAAATTACTCCTAAGTGTGAATGTGTGTGTGTGTGTGTGTCTGTGTGTGTCTGTGTGTGTGTGTTAGCCCATCAACTGCTGACCTCTTGAAGAGGTCTCAGTGCCTGTCAGCCAGTGAATGCTATGTATATATAATAAACGTTTATGCATTAGCATTGACCTGTGAATTTGGGTGTTTGGTAATTTTCAAATTTAAATATTCATATATATGTATATATATGTATATCGTATAGCACCTGTTTTGCTGTTTACTGGAGTTGGGGAAGTAGAGGTTTACGTGAGATACATGCCGAACACATTGGTTAGTGTTCTTCTACTGGCCAATATCTTGCCAATTACTGCAGTGATGGTTAACATACAATGACTTAAAGTAACCTTTGCATACACTGCAATGAAGAAAATACACTTATGGTTGAGATCATGAGCTGATTTCTAGTGAATAGAATGTGTAAAACAAATTTTACACATTACTTTGGTAATGGACAGTCTGCATCATTTCAGTATTTCACTCTACCCTTCACTATGATATCAACATCGAGAGAGGTAAGGAAGCAAAGACATTTCTTAATGTATGTTGTCCAGGGTCAACACACTCATCAATGGAAATACTGTATATGACACACTGTTAGCCTACAGAATGGGGTGGGGGTGGTGATGTAATTTTCATGTCTTTTCCCTTGTCTAATGTTTAAAGGAACACTGAACTAAAATAACTATAAAACACTCCCTGCATTGGTTCGCTCTACTACTAGAACTAAATGGTGCGTTACAAATGCAACATAAGACCAAATGGCACCAATACATTTTAACCAACAATGGATCGAACAATCTTCAAGGAGGTTAAAGAAAGGCTTCTGGACAGAAATAACAGCTACCATTATTTCTCAAATTAAAGACAATACAACAAACAGGATACATTTACCAATACTTGCATGACAATGCCTTGTATGATAAATTTCAAACTACATGTTCATATTAATCATTTAATCAGTGATACCGCACTGTAATGCAACACTCATTGCCCTGTTTATCGGATACACTGATTCATTAATTTGATTCATTAATTTCAGTAGACTTGTGATTTCTCTGTGTGACGTTGCTTTTGATGAAGTAAAACTTGCAGACATTTCACAGTAAAAGCCCTTCAGAGAGGGAATTATATCCCTCAAACCACTGGATGGATTTGTTAGTTAAACAGATGGCAGAAGTGATGAGTTTTCATCAGAAACATACTTGAGCAATGACAAATTAGCAAAATGGGTGAAGATGCTTACTGTACAGGCTTCTTACTAAAACTGTGACCCGATATCCTTAAAACAGTTGAAATGTGAAATGCAGGCCTGTAATACAATCCTTTCTAAAAAAAAAAAAAATGCTTCTTTTCAATTGAGGCAAATAAACACTTGAGAATTTAGAGTTGCTGAGTTGTGTTATATAGCTATCGTCAAATACAATGTTCTTTGCTTTCCTTATATACGGAAAGATACCTGCAAGATCCCCTCCAGGAAGGAGATGAACTGAGCCGCATCACTCAGCTTCTGTGCCAGTGCTCCCAGCTGCTTCTCTAAACTGGGAGCACGCTGATCTGAATCTACTGCACAGTCACAGTCAGTACACTGACTATCGCTAGGTACCTCACACAACCCCACATCACATAACCCAAACTATTACTTTAAGTGTCCTATCTGCTTCATCTGTTGGCCACATGCTTGATGCCAGCACTTCAACAAGCTCTTTGCAGACAAGCCTGTCCTATATTTTTCACATCGTTTTACTTCACGAGCGATTATGAAAACACGAAACGAAGAACCACTAACTACTCACTTAAACTGTATGACTGGCATTCCTTCATTTTTTAAAAGGCATTATAAATCAAGAGAACATATTTAAAGGAAAATTAGCTGTTCTAATAAATCTGGGCTTTGTTAAGGCTGTGTTTTAATGCTTTTAGCAGCTTTGTTGAGTGTAGCTGCAGTGAATTGAACATCTCTGACCTTCTACAAACTAGTTGAATAGAATAGCTAGCTGATTACTCATCCATCAGGTTTCAAATTTCTGTTGTCACTTAAAACAGCTGTCTTGACAACAAGTTGTGAAAAGTGTGAGCGACTGAATGCTCAAAATATGATGCAAAGTGCTGCATCTGAGTGAAGTATAGTGCTACTTTTTGTGCAGAGGCAAAGTTCGGCACAGGTCAGTGTCATCTGTTTGTCATCTGTTTACAGTCACTGCAGCACATTCTACATGTAAACAAAGACACTCACAACACTGACAGTATTTGTGTTCAGTAGGTATGAACAAATGTCTATTACCATTGCACAGTACACACACACACACACACACAAACACACACACACATACATTTGTGTATATCTTTGAATTTGTTGGGCTGTGTATGTTCTGCCAATAAAGACACTCAATCACAGGGAATAAAAGCATGATGAATGGCAATTATGCACATTGTGTAACTAACTACACATAGGAGCCCAATTTGTTCACAGCAAAGAAAAAGTATGAATGAGAGGTTAGAAGTCTTAGCGCAGGTTTTACACTGTATGGGGGATAATTATGTGTTCTTAGGAGCAGTATTTATCTTAATACAGAGGAGATTACCCTCCAAATCACTCTCACAAATTCAAACTATCAGCTTGGAAATAAACTGCTGGTAAACATGGGGGGCATAAATGTGTTTTTATTCCAACACTAATTCTGTTGTGTTTGAATTACGCAGACCATTAGCACCAGCAAATGTGCTCCAGGCGTGTGTGTGTGTGTGTGTGTGTGTGTGTGTGTGTGTGTGTGTGTGTGTGTGTGTGTGTGTGTGTGTGTGCGTGTGCGTGCGTGCGTGCGTGCGCGTGCGTGCGTGCGTGCGTGTGTGCGTGTGTGCGTGCGTGCGTATTTGCTCAGAAATGACTAAGTTGGAAACAAGAGTGTTCAATGGCGTGTCAGTGGTATTAATAGGGGGATGAGAAGATGCAGTTGTTTCGCCTTCTGCCTGTGCTGCACATTCACTACCTTATCACTTCCAAACACTCTGGTTCGGCTCTGTCAACTAGAATGAGCTAATTGCCTTAGTCTTCCACTCGTTCTTATTTTCATTTTGGCTCCTTCTTTCCTTTCTTTTGCTCTTCTACTACCCACACACAACGTCCAGTGACTCTCTCTCTCTCTCCCTCCCTCCCTCCCTCATTTTTTGCTTTCCCTTGCTCTCTCTCTGTCTCACATGCACAGTTTCTAAATGCCTTTCTTTAATTTGGATTCTGTCTAAGAATTGCACCTTGTCCTAATTGCCTATGCAGCTGAGTCATACCCTTTCCTTCAAGCTGTTTTCTTTTAGTGACTCCCTCTAAGCATAGCTCACCTCTTTTATATCCACTCTCTATTCTTCTTTTAACTACCTCCTCATTTGTTGATCAGCTATAACTATAGATCTGGTATATGTTTATGTACTTTTTATTCCTTGTCTTCCTCTTGCCTCTTCCTCTCTCTGTCTGACTCTCCTTCCTGGCCTCTTAGCGAGTGAGGAAGGATTATACCGTGACAAAGAGCCATGGTGCAGCAGAGGGGGATTTGGGGACGCCAGGCTCTCTGTCATCTCAGGACTCACTCATATGCCTCTGCGAACCATTATTGTCCCACTGACGCATCTGTCTACCACTGAGCAGGGAGAGAGCGACAATTAAGAGAGGAATGATGTGTGTGTGTGTGTGTGTGTGGATGTGGATGTGGATGTGTGGATGTGTGGATGTGTGGGTGGCTGGGCACTGGCTTTAATTGACAAAACAGTCCCGGTGTTTTTGAAAACCTAGACAGGAAACTTTGCAAAAAATGTAAATTCATTTCCATACCATATGACCTGGATGTGAAATGGCATCACATCAGGACGTTAATTGGAGGAAATTAAGTGAAGTGTCCACTGAAATATTAGTATGCAGTACTGTAAGACACAGACTCAGATAAAATGTCTCTGGGTGGTAAATGCTGAGTAAATCACATTAGCCATACACATCACTGCTGGCTACATACCACCACACTTTCCTTTACTGATACTGTGGCATGCACACTTGCATGAGTGTGTGTGTGTGTGTGTGTATGAATCTCTTTGTGTTCCTGTGTATATTTACTTCCATTCTCAATCAGGGATTGTCAGTCTTGAATCGATAAGAAGAAATTGTCTAAAAAATAAGTGACAGGGACAGATAGAGACCATGGAGAACCAACAGAGACACATTTTTATTCATTTACCATAAAGTTATGAGTAGCTTTCAGTCAGTTCCAGGCAGGCTGCAGACAGTCTTTTTTTTTTTTTTTAAAGTTATTAGTGTTTACTTTAAAGTAATATTAAAATCTCTGTGAAAATTAGATTTAAAAAAAATACTATACACAACCATTTGAAATGCAGCCACTCTGCAGTTTTACATCTGTTTATTTTCTATACTTAAATAGAAGGTCTCTGGAGCATAATTATCGTTTTTCTCTTCACTTTCAATTACTGAAGGATTTTCTGAAATATGTTTGTCACAAGAACACATTGGTAAATGTTGTCAGTACATCTTGCAACAGGGAACACAAGTTGTGTATGCAATATAGGACATAAGGTATATGCAACAAAATCTGCTCTTCTTAAAATATCAGGGTACATAGATTAGAGACACAAAAAACAAAGATTGATATGAATGTTGATACTGTATAGGTCCCACATTTTTACTTTAAGTATAACATTAATATAATGTTTTTAGCTCATCACTTAACTGCCTCCAACGTTAAAAGCACCACTTTTAGTCTGTGCCGGGCTACCAAGTGGGGGAAAGCTGGAACAAGTGTGGGAGGATTGATACTTTGATGGACAATCTTGGAGGTGACAAAGCTGAAATGAATGAATCATCACCAAGTGGGAAATATTTATTTTAGGACCAGTTCTTTCACCAGGTGAAGTAATAGGTGAAAGCCTGCAGACACCTAACCTACACTGAGTAATAAGAGTTGGTGAACAAGTAGACCTGAAGACCTGAAGTGACCTGGGACTAGTAGAGACAGACGTTGACTGTGGCTTAGATCAAACTAATAAACTTCAGACACATGGCTAAATTAATCTGTTGAACAAAGCTGTGTAGTTCTTGTTCATGTTAAGTAGGAGTAATTTCCCACAAGTTCTGGGAAAAGGCTCTTTTCAAACTATAAACATGGCAGACCGGGGAACTGCATCAAACCACTCAGCTCCCTTGACTCCAGCAGAAAATGTTTGCTTTATAGAAGGATTTCTGAAGCTCTGTTAGAGTGACCGTTGGACTCTGACCAAGAACCCTCTTGTCCGGTTATTCAGTTTGGCCGAAGAGTCCTGGTGGTTCCAAACTTCATACATTTCACAAATATTGAGGCCACTGTGCTTCTGGGAACACTCTAACCATTAGAAATGATTTTATACCCTTGCCCTGATCCATACCTTGCCACAATATTATCACAGAGGTCTACAGAGAGCTCTTTGGACTTAATGGCTCGGTTTATGTTCTGACATGCAGTGTGAATCGCGGGACTTTCTATACACAGGTGTGTGCCTTTCTAAACTAAAACTTAAAGTTCCTCTCTAGACATGTTTTAAACTATGAAAAACACTCTACTATTATTAATACTTTCCCAAATAAAAAGTGAAAAAAAAAAAAAAATCAAAAACGGGCTGTAAGCACATCTATGCTCACTTCCTCATTGAGAGATTCTGGATCAGGCCTTATGCCACGCCCACCAGAGATGGTTAGTGGAGGAAACATCAGAGAGACTCAGCCACATGTTTGAGCCTCAGTCAGACCCAGACTCAGGAGGTTTTTTTAGGAGTTTGTTGTGCACCAACGTAGACGTATCAGAAGCATAGTTAATTTTTGGTGTTTTTGTGTCTGGTAGTGGCTGACACAGTTTTAGTGCCGGTGCTAATGCAAATGTTCGCTCACTGTTTCACTGGATCACTGCAGTTCGAAGGTGGAAATATGCTGTCATGACGTCTGGTATTATTTAAAAAAACATAATATAGACATGTTCACAAGGTTAAAAACTTGATTTTCATCGGAGGGGGTTTTTAAGGGAAAATATCTGAATGATGTTGTAGAAACATAAATGCAGGTACTTCCACACAGGTGGGCTGCATGGTACAATGAAACAAGTAACATCCATGCTCTGAGGCAGGTAAAAAACGTTGAGCAGGACCACTTGATTCTGATTTTGTGTCAAGATTGCAAGAGGAAAAGATCAAAGCGTCTCTGAAAGAGGGTTCATTGTTAGGGCACAGATGGCAGGAGCTTCAATCACAAAGACTGCTCAACAGACAGTATTATTGGAACAGAGACTAAAGTGACATCTGAATTTAAATCTATGGGGATGACATCAGTAAATAGGGTCAGAAACATCTAATGACCATGATGCCATGATGCTCATGGGATAGTTTGATGTGGAAGGAAAAACTCTTCCTAAGGTGACTGAGAATGTCAATGCACAGTGTGATCAGACTTTGTCAAAAAGAACAGTCTGTTGACAATTACCTGGAGAGGGATAATATAGTAGAGTTGCAGTGCATAAACCCTCATTACAAAGATGAATGCACATTTGAGAGTTCAGTGGTGCAAAATCCATAGGTCTTAAAGAGTGAAGAGAAAAGTGATGTGGTCAGATGTTTTCGAAAAGTGGTCGAGTGCATGTGGGGCGTACATAACAGTGTAGCGTACATGGCTCCGGCATACCTATGACATTGATTCAATTTATAAACTAGGTTTAAGACACTTGCTGTTGGTTTATCCATTGATGAAAATTGGGATTTTATCCATTTAAAATGAACTCTGCAACACAATAAAGTTGCAAAAAGTGAACAGGTTGTGAATATGTTGCGAAGCCACTGTAAGTCACTGTCTGCTGCACTGAAGCACTGTGCAGAAGGAATGTGACTCACTAAATAGACATTTTGAATCATTAAGCTGAAAACATGTCAAGTGTCACTATATAGACACTGACATTATTCCTAAGCCTGTGTAGCTGAGCTGGAGTCTCTTGCAGTGGATCATAGAGTATGCCACAGAGGCTAACTCTGTCGCTCATGCTCTCATGGTTGATCTGGCCAGGTTTCTCTGGGGAGACGCTGGCTGGGGCCTGTTAGAATTAGACTGGAAATCAGGCCAATGGCATCACTTCAGAGACTGTTATAAAATAATACAGTATACCCAGCATTCTGTGTCATCATTATATACTGTATGTGGGCTTGAAGAATTATCACCCGAGTAGACGTCATAGCAACTTATTACATGATGACTGCTTGGTTGTAAACAGCTGTCTGGATGGGCAGACAGAAATAAGACTTGCCGTCTCCATGGCAATATATCTTGGGTGACGGTGTGTTTTTAATGAACAAAAGAGAGATTATGTGTACATGTATAATGTGTGTACCTGTGTGAGTCTGTAGGCAGGTTTGTATCTTAGAATAAAGAACATATTTATACTAGAGGCCGAGCTTGTTTTAGTCTATAATATACATAATTATCCAGCAGTAACATTTGATATAAACAACAGTTTGATTCTTGAACTTTTTAACTAAGCACGTAACCTCATTAGCAGAGCATTAGCCTAATAGAGGTAAACAAAATCTATCAGGAAAATATGTACTGATGTATGGAGCCAAAAGCCCACACACACCTAAAGTGTCAGACATCAGCTTGCTTGATTCACGTATTAATCATTATCATGGCCATGCGCACACACTTGCTCTCTTTCACACACAGACACACACACACAGACACACACACACACACACCCTCTTTGTAGCTGTATGAGTGTTTGCTTAGACAGTGTATGAATCACACACCAACACCGTGCTGAAAAGAACATTCTAGCAAACTGTGTGTGTGTGTGTGCGGATGTGTGCATGTGTGTCTGTTTGGGGAGGAGGGGGTGGGGTGGGTG